>NW_028234437.1:20279236-20289236 GCF_977035675.1 Penaeus japonicus | reverse complement strand
TTGAGCTCCTGTTCCCCCTCCTACCCCCCTCATACGCCACTCCAACCCTTCCTGTTCCCTCCTTTCCCCCACCCATACCCCCCTCCCCCCTTTCCCCCACCCATACCCCCCTCCCCCCTTTCCCCCACCCATACCCCCTCCCCCCTTTCCCCCACCCATACCCCCCTCCCCCTTCCCCCACCCATACTCCCCCTCCCCGTTTACTCATCCCAACCCCCCCATCGTTCGTTTACGCTAATGAGTGAAATGCGTGTTTCGGGTAAGTCGTGTTTGCGAATGTATTTTGGGCTCCGGATGTCCGAGACGTGGGTTGTGTTTGTGGGCGTTTGCTAATTCGTTTTCTTTGCTTGGTTCGCTGGGAAGCATCGGGGGCGTCTTTTTTGTATTTGATCACTAATTTGTTTGATGGTTTCATGCTGGTGTGCGCGAATGCAAATGGGCTTATCAAATAGACATGGACACATACACACTCGCACGATTTCACGCACACATACACACGCATAAATGCGCACACACACGCACACACAAACACACACACGCGCGCGATCTTTGGATACAAATAGGTGCATTTTGGTTATTTATCAGACCTTACTTTTTATATTTATTTTCTGTAATTTCACCACGCCATACGTAGATTTGTAGAATTGATACTGGAGATTTATCGATGTGTAGATCATATACTTCATCACTATTTTGAAAGTCATCATTCATCGTTATCACAATCATCACTAGCTTAAACGCCATAATCATCATTTTCAATGATATCATTATTCTTTTTTTCACCATTAGCATTATCTACAACATCATTTCTATCACCGTTGTGACTGTCATCACTATCGTGAAGGTCATCATCATCATCGTTGTCACCATCACTATCCTGAACGTTATCATTGTCACTATGTTCACCGCCACCGTCCTTCACCGTCGCCTCGCTTCATCATGATAACTAAAATTACCTCATTCTTATGGCGCACTGTTCTCATTTTGGCGCATTGCTCTCATTCTTACATCATGCTCAGTTTTATTTTGAAACATGCTCACATCATGCTTATAATCTCTCCCTCCCTCCCTCCCCCTTCCCCTCTTCTTCTTTCTTACTCATTCACTCACTCACTGTCTTCCTTTTAAAGAACATAATGACCAGTACTACCTGCATCTTATGGCGCGCTGTTCTCCTTTTGGCACATTGCTCTCAGTCTAATGCTCATCTATTGCTTATAAGCTCTTGACGTCACGGAAATGCTGGGGCTTTGATTGTGTTGTTTTGCAAATGCCGTCTTTTGAATATTGCACCGATTGCTGTTTGTCCATGGCCTGTCTGAGGACCGTCTTTCTTTTCTTTTTTTTGGTGGCGGGGGGGGGGGGGCAGAGCAGAGAGGGGGAGGAGCATAGGAATAGGAGAAGGGAGGGAGGGGGGAAGTTTTGGGGCAGAGGTAAGGGAACAAAGAAGGGGAAGGAATAGAATAAGAGGAAGGATACGGGAGAGAAGAGAGGAAGAGGGCAAGGGATCGACAAAGACAAGAAAGGGGAGAGGAGGGTAGTGATTGGGATAAGGTCTGTGGATGAGATCAAATTAGATCAGATTTTTTAAAAGATTTATGTCAGAATGAGTTTTTTTCTGTTAGTCTGGGAATCATCTGAAAGACGCTTATTTCACTCGACGTAAAGGCAACCAATAAAGTGTTTGAAATAAAATCAATGATACGTGATGGACGTTTTAATATTGCACTATTGTCATAATTACGTAATTCTGATAAAGATTAATTTTTTTTCTCTCTCTCTTTTGTTACATTTGTCACAGTTAAACTCTATTCAATTACCAAGACTTACCTGACTTAGCATGACTTACAACCCTCCCCCGCCCCAGACAGTCACCCTACCCCCCTTTGCTCTCTTCCCTTCCCTCGCAACCGTCCCCTCAGTCACCGTCTACCGAGTATTGATATCTGGGGACGGGATTACAGTGATCTGGCTACTTCCTTTTCTTGAACGAGGGATTATTCCCTCTCCTTGCTTTACCCTGTTATTCCAGTTTTTCTTGGATTTGACTTGTTTTTCCTGTCTCTGTTCTCTCTCTCTCTCACCATTATTGTTGTTGTTTATTATCATTGGCGATATTATAATTGTTATTATTGTCATTGTGCTGTCATTGGTGTTTTTTTCATCATGTTCTTATCATCGTTGATATAGCTTATCATATACATTAAGTCTTTGCTCAGAGGATAATTCCAGTCATCTCGATCCCGCGAGGAAACACGCATGACCAACCCACTCGTCAGTTCTCGGAAAAAATACGTATCTTTTTTTCAGTAAACATGCGTAAACTCTTCAATTCGGTCGGGATTTTTAAGCCGATTAATTTTTCCCACGCAGACTGTAGGTTCGAATAGCTAATTGAAACGTTCCTCATCCATTCAAAAGCTTCGAACAGCGTATTGAAAGGACCCTCGTCCATTCCAAAACTTCGAACGGCGGATTAAAACGTTCTTCGCCCATTCCGAAACTTCGAACGGCGTATTGAAACGGTCCTTAAGTTGCTCACCCTTTCCGAAACTTTGAACAGCTGATTAAAACGTTCCTCGCCCATTCCGAGGCTTCGAACGGCGGATTGAAACAGTCCTTTCCCGTGTTGAATCTGTTATTTGTCTTAAGTTTGTCCGTTCTCGGAATGATCACTTTATTAGCGTTATTTGTTTCCGATGTTGATGTTGCAGAGCATTGATTTTGAGATGGGAAGTTGATTAATATAAAAGAGAATGAGCTTAGCGTGTTGATAACGATATATTGTATGTTAAGGTTGATTTTTCGTGTAGAATCAGTTAATTGGAATAATGATAGGGATGGCTCTAAACGTGCTCAGGATAATCACCTAGTAAATATGTTAATACTAATATTGATAAGCATTATGGCACATTAAATGGTCATTTTTTAAAAGATTAAGATAGCCAGTGAAGTATTGTTAATGTTCATTATGATAATTGCAATGATTATGGTACACAATGATAAGAGAGGCGAAGCATGATAACTGTGACGCCAAAGTAATTGGGCTATAGTCAAAAGAAACGTCACGACAGCAGACCAGCTTAGCATGGCAAGAAATTGTAAGGTTGGGTCGGCCCGGGGCAGCCACGACACAAGGACTTCCGCGAAAGGCAATTGGACGACTGGTAATGCACGTGAGGAACTGTTCCTGGCGTGTGTAGATTCATGCATATTTTTTATACATACATATATGCAAATATATGCATGTGCATGTATAAATATCTATACATTTATATATATGCTTATACATACACACACACACACACACATATATATATACATATATTATATATGTATATGTATATATTTATGTATATATATGTATATGTATGTGCATATATATATGTATATATATATTATGTATATACACATATGTATATTTATATATATATATATATATATATATATATATATATATATATATATATATATATATGTATATACACGCTGTTCATACCACGTACATACTTAAACACCCATATTTCTGTGTATTTTAATCTTGTAAATATGTAAAAGTATGACATGAGTGAGTGTTTAAATGGTTCCGTTCCTCATGAATGCATTTCTTAATAGATACACATACCGTACAGTACATGTATTCATACAGATATAACCATGAATAGGTATAGACACAGATCGAAATATAGATACAGAAAATGAGGTATTATTTACTTTGATCGCCATATATGTTATGCTATTAGCACAGGAGTTAGAAAAAGGAATGCATCTTTTGGTTCACAAGTTTTGTGTAGAGAAATGAGTTTATAGAAATACAGACAGAAACAGTCATGGAGGCATGTGTGTGAGCGAGAACAATTAAGAGACGACAGATTCAGCAGATTCGGTTTATTAGGAATTGCTTACATTAAGAAGTATCTTCCTATAGAAGAGCTGTTCATGATGGCATTCTCATCAACTCCTCTCATCTTCTATCCTCTTATCCATATAAGCTGTCCCTTTTCCTCTATCCCAAACGATTTTGAACCAATGTGCCACAGCGTTCCAGGATATCGCAAAGGCTCCTTAGGTGTGTGACAGGAGTTAGGGAAGGGTCTAAAGGAAGGAAAAAAAACAATATTTAGACTGTAGACGACGATCTGATATAATTCAGAAACGACAGAGGACTAAGACAGGTGTACCCTGTCATACCAAAAGGGGACGACTGAGACACTCCTTCCTTTCCCAACGTCGGGTCTGTGTTTCCTAATTATATTTTTTTCATGTATGGAAAGATCTTTTTGTTTCTGGTCGCGTTTATAGTTTCATAAGAATTTCTTATCGTGTTTGTATTTATTTTTTATGCCATGTGTGATGGAGAAAGTGAATGTTTTCATCATGAAGCAGATTCAGTTTATGAAAATGTATGCCATTGGACATTTAAGCATTACCTTGAAATTTTAGCACCTCCTTCAGTGTGTATGATGTTGAAAATGACTATCCTCTCCTCTTCCCTATCCCTTCCATCATCACCTATCCCTTTCTTCCCCTTTATCGCTGCGTATTCCTCTCTCTACCATGTACTACCTTGACTGAGTCTTAGTTTAGTGCCGGAAATAATCGCCCTTGCCCGTAGAGGTGTAATGGTACCCTCTTGTGTGTATTTAGATGAAATTTACCCCGCCGCTCTTCTTAATCTGTCGCGGTACGCTGTGGTGGGAGTCTATTTTGGGATCGTCGGCATCGGGGTTATGGGATATTTTTTTTTTTTTTTTTTTTTTTTTTTTACGCCTGCGGGTCCCTTGGTTTCATTGAATTTTAGGGGGATGGTTGGAACACGTTTCATTATCGTGAGATGGATTGTTCGGAACGTGTACGGGAAATTAATGTCTGGTTACGTTGATGTATTTTTACTTTTTTTTATTTTTACTTGATGCAGATATACGTATGGTCGCAGAGTTATCATCGATGGTGTTTTTTTATTAAAACATTTGGGAAATTTGCCTACGTCATGCAGTTAGAGAAGAAACAAATCTTATTAGAACTCTCGTCATTAAGCGTCACGTTTATTATAATCACAGGTAGAGAGAGAGAGAGAGATGAGAGAGAGAGAGAGAGAGAGAGAGAGAGAGAGAGAGAGAGAGAGAGAGCGAGCGAGAAAGAATGAAAGAATCGAAAGTCCTCAACCCTTGAAATAAACGCCCGTCCTTTCCCCCTCAGCGTCTGAGTGGGAGCGTTGGGCGCCATGACAGCGACCTGGACCTGCTTGTGCGGGAGGGGGAGGCAGTGTCCACGAGGCTCCGAAACCTCCTCACGCACAACTTAGGATCCTCCACGTCGCCCTCCAGACTGCGCAGAGCGGCTTCCACGGACTCTGCCAGGTCAGTAGCATATTTTGTTATATGTTTATCACTTTTTTTTCTTCTTTTTTTATTAGCATTACCTTATTTTAGTAAGATTAATGATGCATGCAGCGTGTAATGATCCACACAAATACATTAATTCACATACCACAAGCCGAAATCATAAACGCATATAACACCCTTATACCAATACCTAAGCATCCTCCGAACTGCACCCTACCTTCTGACGCACCGTTTTTGCCTCCTCCAGACACCACTCCCTAGAGCGCCGGGCGGAGGCTGCAGACGAGTCCTCTCGCCTGAGCCGCGGTGACCTGACCTTCGAGGACACGGGGACACTAAGGGAAATCCAGCAGCCCCGCGCCAGGTCACTCACAGACGTTCACAGAGGCTCTCGTAGCCAAGCCACACTACCCCTGAGGTAAGGCACCGTTCGGTCAGAGGTGGCTGTGGCGGCATTCCCGTTTTCTGTAAGCCTTTGTGATAGAGTGTACTGGTTATTTCTTCGTCGCTCGTTGAAGGACTCATTCAGGCTATTTAGTGATGTTATTTACCTTCTATTACTATTTATATGTTTATTTTTAAAAGTCGCCGTGTTATGATACTTTATTTTTAGCAGTAACTGTATTTGGATAACGCAGCTTAAGTGATTTTACTATAAAACCGGAACAGAAAGGACATTTTGATGAATGCTTTTGTTTATATGGTTCATATTAAATAATTATATTTATAATTGATATTCACTGTTATATGAGGCATTATGGTCCAATGCAGCTAATTTGAAGACGGTCTGTTAGGTAAGACCAGCTGGTTTTCATGTTATTGAAAATAATGATTTGACGAGAGAGAGAGAGAGAGAGAGAGAGAGAGAGAGAGAGAGAGAGAGAGAGAGAGAGAGAGAATCATATTTTGATAGTGAAACACGGCACTGGCGATCCGTAGACTTCAGGGTAAAAAAGAAACTATGAAGATGCGCACTAGACGGTCTTAAAAAATCTCATGTATATTGGTAAACTTTACAAAGGTATCTGAACCTTCATTTATAGTGCTACCAAGGAAGCAAACCAAATGGCAGTTAGACAAAGGAAGATGGAGGTTTAGATGCTTTCGAGTCGTTTGCCAATAGATATGAGATTCTCTTTTGTGTTAATCTATCTCTTCGTAGTTACGATTCAATGCGCGTGCGTCCAACCTATAACGAAGTATCTTCAACTAGTTTTATCAGAGCATGCAATAAGGGTTTCTAACTGCAGCAGCGTGATTGGTAATACACAAGGAATATGAGTTCATAAAAAAGTGGTTAAGGACCGAGTTATACCGGATATTATTATTAGGAATTATCATTGATCCTTCTTCTGTTTAAGATTTTCTTTTTGACTCATGGTTTATTCTTATCTTTTTGACTCATGGTTTATTCTTATCTCTTTGACTCATTGTTTATTCTTATCTTGAACAATTTATTTTTTACTCGTTGTTTCAAGGAAATTACATTTAAAGAAAAATGAAGACCTGGGAAGTTTTATTTATAAACGGTATACATTATTGTGTTTTATTTGCCTCACCCTATGTAAAAGGCGAGTGTTCAAGGCCACAGGTGTTAGCAAAAAGGGCATTCAGTTATGCAAAGTCTAAATCCAAAGCCCTAAAGAACACCGCCGAGTCCCTCTCCCCACCAAAGAAATGAGTCTCAGGCGCAAAAAAATCGATCGATCGGTGTCTTAGTTGGCCAAGATGCGTAAACCATAACTTACATGCGTAGCTTCTTTATTTTACATGGACAGTTTTATCCTTCTTTCTTTCCAAAAGTCCCAGAAGGATTTAATTAAGGCTTTGAAATGATCTCGAAAACCGACAAATGTGGAAAGCGAATGACATATATGGGACATTTATGTGTGTTTTGATGGTATATGGATAAGTCAGGGGTACAAAAATTGCGGTAGTGTAGGACAGGATAAGCTGTTATGATTTGGGGTAAAATATGACGTGGCTTACATTTAGCTTGATTGTATATAAGGTAGATATACTGCGTAGAAATAAACAAATATTGTAAAGGGCAAGATGTATTTTCGAACAAGTGTACATGCAGTCAGAAAACAGGTGTGTGGCATAAATATCAGATGCCGTGTGCATGTTGTGAATGCATGATGACTGTCTGTGGAGTTCCGAGTGTATTCTATAGAAGATACACAGAATGGGGAAAGTAGTGATAAACATTCAATAGAAGAAACACTGAGATATGCGGCAAACCCGACAGTTTCCACATAAACACACGTGGTCGAAAGGAAGAATGAAGTTCTAGCCAAAAAGTAGTAGAGTCAGGGGTGCGGGAGCGGAGCGGAGAAAATGGAGATGATGGATTTGGGGCCGCAGGTAGCGGTTTACCCGCCCTAATTGGGAGGCTCCGACTCTTCATTACACCACAACGGTCTTGTTGTCAGACCCTGCAGTATGGGAGGAAGGGGGAATGGGGAAGGAAAGGGAAAGGGGGAAGGGGAGGGAAAGGAAGGAAGGGGGGAAAGACAGGGAAAGGAAGGGGGGAAAGACAGGGAAAGGAAGGGAAGGAAGGGGGGAAAGACAGGGAAAGGAAGGGAGGGGGAAAAGAGGAAAGGGGAACGAAAGGAAGGAAGGGGAAGGAATAGAAGGAATGAAGGAGGGGGAGGGGGAAAGGAAGAAAGGGGGGGATGGTAAAAGAGGGAAGAGGAGGGGAAAAGGAAAAAAGAGGGTGGAAGGATGCAGAGGGTCTTACGGTACCGGTTGCTAGGAATACAAGAAGCTTCCTTCAGTCCACGTGAAGTAATACGCACAATGCAAGTACACATGTTACGCATCGGGGTGAGATCTGCCGTATTGTTGTTAGCGTTTGGTGCGGTCGCCATGGCAAAGATGTGGGTGTTGCGATCAGTATAGAACTCGGGGCTTTTCTCGCCTCTCTTCCGCCTTCACCTTCTGCAGGAGGGACGGAGGTGTAGGTTGTACATAGCCATTTTTGTATTATGAACATCATTATATTGAGAGGCCAGACCACGTTGTTCTCGCTCCGCCGTCTGTAACGAAGGTAACGTGTCCCAGCAGCGTAGTGTACACTTCTCGTAGAGCTGCTTTCCCTGTACGCGAAGAACACGCCATACGAGGTGAAGTACAGAATGTGCGCGTACGTTTGGAGTATGTCCTTTCATTCGTTTCATGTTATCGATTGATTCTTTTTCGTGTCCTTTATCTAATCCACGTTTCTCCTCTCTCCCCTCTCTCTGTCTCTCCCACGAACAGGCCCGCAGGCACGACGAGCACCCCTCTGAAGCCGCCCTTGGCCTCGAGCGCAGGGGGGTCGCGCATGCGTCGTGACCTCTTCCCTGCCAGCACCACCACCACCCCGCTCGCCGTGTCCCACCTCGCGCACGCGCACTCCGACGCCATGGACGACCCGGAGATGTACCGCCTCGAGGTAAGGACTCGCGGTCCTCCCGCCGTGGCCTTCGCTCCTACGCGGCCGCTGGAAGGATCGGATTTTTTTTTTTTTTTTCTAGGAGTCTATTCCCTTTTTTATGGGGGGGAGGGGGTATTGTTAATAGAGTATGGAGATTTGTCTTTGTTGATTAATGATGGTTTTGACGATTTTTGATGATTATGGGGATGATGATGCCGCAAGAGGACGAGAGTGACCATGATTGTTGTTCTGACATTGGCCTTAATTAAGGATGACGATGATGACAAAGATGACATTGATGATGACTAGTACAGACCGAAAGTAATGCCGAGATTGTATAATTCTACTTCCTCACTCAAAATATTGCTTACTCATACCATTCCAAAATCGACGAAATTATTTTCTCAAAATTTCATTCCAACTAAACATTGATAATGGGGGTCCACTGTCGTTTTGTTTTGATATTTCGTTTACACGTACATGGTTTCAGAAATACTTAGTCACCAAGGAGTAGATTAGCTGGCCTACCTGATTTCAACTGTTTAACCCAGTCCTTGAAAAAAAAAATATTACTATTGATGCTGTTACTGGTGTTATTAATATTCGTTATTGTTATGAAGTTGTAACAATAGGAATATAAATGATTTTTTATTTTCTTTATGATGATTAAAGGTTAGGTCAGGTAGACCTACTGATTTACGTTTGCGGAAGCAACTATGAGTAAAAAAATATAAATATGATAAAGTAAAACCATAATGAATAGCGCATGTATGCATGCAATCCCAGCGTCCATTGATTAACACGAAGATAACGTTTTTCAGTCTCCCGAAACAAGTAATTGGAAATTGAAAGAAAGTAATGATTGTTAAAAAATGTGATAAAGGAGACACAAAAATTACTATTGAAGACAGAGTTTTTCCATCACATTGCCGTCTCCTGCGTCCGAGAGGCCAAAAATACTGAGCCTTTTCACGCGCAGGGAGACGTGCCTAGGCATGTGTGTGACGTCACGATCCCTTCGTTTTCTGTTGTGACAGAAAACGAGTTCAGGGGATACTTTTATATAGATGCGGCTTCTTGGAGTTCTTGGGTTATTCTATTTTTGAATGTTTTGTTATGGAACCTAGCGCACGTTTTTGCTTATTTGATTGTAAGTGTGCTGCTCATATTTCAGAATTTGTTGAAATGGCATATTATTAGAGGTCATAGGAATATGACGAACCTACATAGTCTC
>NW_028234437.1:20261736-20264236 GCF_977035675.1 Penaeus japonicus | reverse complement strand
GTTCTTAGAGAAAGAAGTGACATAAGTAGGAAAATTAATAAGAAAAATTATTTTATGAGGGTTTGTTTATGTAGCTAAAGATTTTGTCATGTTTAGATATGACAAATGTGAATCATATATCAAGTATAGTTAATTATTATGATTTTCATTAACAAGAAAAGATCATTGATCATTCATGACATCTAACCCTTAATTTACAGTCCAAAATAGTAGTACTTCATCCTCAGTACCTCATGGAAAAACAAGAAGAAATATAAGACATTACACTTTTGTATTTTGAATGTAGAACAGTCACACATTATAATATATTATTGTGATGTTTTCAAACTCATATCTTTAGATATGAGTTTGGAAAACTTAAATATTGAATTAGAACTTGTCTGTCAGTATGAAAGACATACTTATTAAGTATGAAGTTGAAGATTAGCCATCACATGAAGTATTTTCTCTAAAGTAATGAGATATTTGAAACTTTTATCTTAACATTTTGTTATTGATAGAATATTAGTAGTATTTCTTTCAAAACTGTCTTCTTTTATTGGTATTTTTTGTTTAGACTGAATGATAAGACATTGGCAAGGGGAGATTTCAGAAGCTATTGTGTATTAGAGTTTGTGGATTAGAATAAAAGCAAGAAAGTAAGGATTGATATAGTGCTGCTCCATTTATTATATAGGATTAATATATGTAGATTTTTTTTTTTTTTTTTTTTCTTAATTGTGACGTTGATTATTCAGAAATAGTCAGAAATTTCATTCGTATATTTCCAGTTTTATGTTGACTCAATTTCTTTTAGAAAATATAGAGATTTATCAAGATTTTTCATGTAGGTGGCAACAAGACACGTATATTCTATTATGATTATGTAAAAGGTGTTTCACTCTAAATTTAAAGTGAAATGACAGAATTGAATATTTGTATTTCTTTTAACAAAATGTATAGACATCATTTATAAGTTTTATTACCCATATAAAAAAAAAGAGAGTGATAGAAATTCCCTCTTCCTTACCATTCTTTCAATAAATCCCCTGCAGATGTGAAACCCTTGGAGTCCAGATGGCCACCCTGCAAGAGCAACTTGCGAAAGCCGAGTCCTCCCTCACCCAGATGACCGACGAGAGAGACAAAGCCCAGTTTGCTCTCAAGCGCTTGACGGATGAAGTTAAGGCTAAAGAAGAGCAGTGGACTGCAGAGTCTCAGGTAAGGTGGGAGATTCTTGTTGCAGTGGATGATTAATCCTTATTATTTATTGTTTTTTTGCGTGTGTGTCTATTTGCACAATTTTCTTGATTTTCACAATTGGGTTTCTTTTGGCAAGAAGGATTTTTAGAGGTACATTAGAGTGTGTGGTTTGTGCACGATTTTATAGCAAAAGAGATTTTTTTTTTTTTTTGCACTTTCTTTCCAACTTCCTGATTTGAGATGCAAATTTTCCAACTTCCTTATTTGTGATATAGATCATGGCAAAGAAAAAAAGAGGTTAGATATATTAACTTGCAGAGAAATATAGAAATTACTTGTTTCTCTCTTCTCACTTTCTTATCTTTTTTAGAAATTACTTGTCTCTCTCTTCTCACTTTCTTATCTTTTTCTTTCTTCCTTCTCTTGTTCTTTTTGTTTTTCTTTCCCCCCCCCCCTCTCTCTCTCACTCTCTCTCTTTCTCTTTCTCTCTCTCTCTCTCTCTCTCTTTCTCTCTCTCTTTCTCTCTCTCTTTCTCTCTTTCTCTCTCTCTTTCTCTCTCTCTTTCTCTCTCTCTTTCTCTCTCTTTCTCTCTCTCTTTCTCTCTCTCTTTCTCTCTCTCTCTCTCTCTCTCTCTCTCTCTCTCTCTCTCTCTCTCTCTCTCTCTCTCTCTCTCTCTCTCTCTCTCTCTCTCTCTCTCTCTCTCTCTCTCTCTCTCTCTCTCTCCCCCCCTCTCCTCTCTCTCCTCCTCTCTCTCTCTCTCCTCTCTCTCTCTCTCTCTCTCTCTCTCTCTCTCTCTCTCTCTCTCTCTCTCTCTCTCTCTCTCTCTCTCTCTCTCTCTCTCTCTCTCTCTCTCTCTCTCTCTCTCTCTCTCTCTCTCTCTTCTCTCTCTCTATCTATCTATCTATCTATCTATCTATCTATCTATCTATCTATCTATCTATCTATCTATCTATCTATCTATCTATATATATATATATATATATATATATATATATATATATTTATGTATGTGTAAGTCCTATATATGAAAATGACTCTGCTACTTTTATACATTGTTGTCAGGAAACGTATTAATTGTGATATATTGGTGTACATAGATCACTCTTTCTGTCACAGAAAGCAATATCACTGCTTTATGTGTCACTCATGCAGCTGTATCCTCCTTACATTGCCACAGATAGCTCAGGTAATCAAAATTTCTTAGCTTAGCTTCATGTATTTTAGTGCTCAGCAGACACTAATTAGCAACATGTTGACTGCAGCAAGTTCCATGTTATTGATTATAGCATGTGAAACTCCTGTCAGTGTTTGTGCTTTG
>NW_028234437.1:20244236-20246736 GCF_977035675.1 Penaeus japonicus | reverse complement strand
TAAGACACAAGGGCTCCTCCTCGCAGCACAAACGAACATGGCAGAGTGATCTTTATATACGCACGAATTTCGAGATTCTCCTCCCCCCCCCACACACACACACAGACACTCCCTAACCCCATCGGCATTGGAGTAGACTTGTCACAGATCACGGAGTCGTAATGGGAAATGTGTCGGGGTATCTTTATTGGCTCTTGTTATGGCGTCTCCCCCGCTTTTAACTTCTTAGAAGACATGAACCCAGCTCTTGCCTGGGCTTTGATCTCCCTCGGGAAAGGCTGTTTGGTGTTATTAGTCCTGCGTCTTTGCATGCTTCTTCTCCTCCTCCTCTTTCTCCTCCTCTTCTTCCTTCTTCTACTTAATCTTCTTCTCCCTCTTCCTCTCCTCCTCCTTTCCCTCTCCCTCTCTTTTCTTTCCTCTTTTTTTCTTCTACTTCTACTTCTTCCACTTCTCTTCCTACTACTACTTCTTCTCCTCCTCCTCCTCCTCCTCCTCCTCCTCCTCCTCCTCCTCCTACTCCTTCTCTTCCTCCTTCTACTTAATCTTCTCCGTCTCCCTCTTCTTCTCCTCTTTCTTTCCCTCTCCCTCTCTTTTCTTTCCTCTTCTTTTTCTTCTACTTCTACTTCTTCCAATTCTCTTTCTACTACTACTACTTCTCCTCCTCCTCCTCCTCCTCCTCCTCCTCCTCCTCCTAGGTATTATGTAGCCCGTTCGCGTAATTAACAGTGCCGATAGCCGGACGGGAAGACCCACAGACATATAAATCATTCCTCGCCACTTTAATTAATGTAACTGCTACTCACGGGACCTTCACCATTGGTCACAGTCCATCAGTAGAATGTTCTAGACCAATTATTATTACTCGTGCAGTCGTTAGATTTGATTGTCGGCGGACATCATGTGCACATAGCCCTGCCTTATGAAGGGTGTCGCATCGCCGGATAAACACGCAGGACGTTATGTAGCGTAACGGAAGTATTGGCTTCGTTTTGTGTGTAATATGATGTCCTTTTAGATTTTGATTATGTTTTGACTTAATGAGGTTTGGAAGTTGTGTAGGTTTTAATTGGGTTTGGTCTTTTATTTTTGCGGGTGGATTAATCTTCATCCTTTTCTTCTGGTTGCGTTTGGTTGATTACTGGTTATTGGAGTAAATAGGGTATGACGATGCTGAGGGGGAAAAAGTAGTTTTTGATTAGACTAATGATGGTTTGCTGACCACCTTTTTTGAAAGGGGGGGAGGGGGGACGGAGGGGGTTGTCTCCCGACTGCTTCTTTGGTTTATCATTAGACGACCGCCGTGATGATACCCCTTGCCCATCACCCCACCCCACCCTACCTTCTCACCCCCACCTCCAGGCCTCGTCAGGGAAGAAAAAGAAAACTTTTGCGTAACTGTTTCAAGTCGTCTGTAATTTCACATGAAGATTCCTCCTCAAAAAAAAAAAAAAAGAGAGAGAGAGAGAGAGAGAGAGAGAGAGAGAGAGAGAGAGAGAGAGAGAGAGAGAGAGAGAGAAAAGGAGGGAAGGGGAGAGGGACAGTTAGAGGGAGATAAAAAGGGCGGGAGTTCGGGATTGTGATGATGATGGAGTGAGTAAAGGAGAGGGGGGTAGAGGGGAATAAGGGAGGAAGAGGATGTTGAGGGCGAATGAAAACTGTGCAATGATCTTGTATAATTACTACGCCCATTTCTATTTATGCTACCTTTAAGAATACTACTATTGCTTCTACTTCTCTTCCTACCCCACCACCACCACTACCACTACTAGTAACGACAATTATATGATGATGTAATGATTATATTAATGATGATGATGTGTATTAATGATGGCGAAAACAACGATATTAACTATAATGGTGATATAAATTATAATATTGATTGTACATAATGATGTGTAATATAAGGATGGCAATCATTACCAACAGCATAGAATACCATAATGCATTTTAATTATTTCCGTATTAATGATGTTAGTGATGATGATGGTTATAATGATAATGATGATAGCAACATATTAATGATGGTGAGGAGAGACAAAGTGCAAGAGAAAATGATACTCGACAGTCGGAGGTCGGGTGATTTGGCATAACTGCGGGTCAAACAATATTAATGAGCATGATAATCGTATGAATCGTTATTATTATTATGAACATTAAAGTCGAGAGTCGGGGAAAAATATTATTACTTTAACTACAAGTAATTAAAATATAAACAAAAGCCAAGTCGAATAGAAATGTTGCTTTCATTACTACCAAAGAAGAAAGATGAATAATGATGATGATTAGGAGAGATGATAATGACGATAAAAAGATAAAACAAACAAAAGTCGAGAATTGGGGGGTGGAGGGGATATTGCATTAAAATAAAGGCGCGGTGATGTGGTTGTTTTTGGAAATGGTTCCCTGACAGCGGACGAGAAGGATTCAAGAATCTCCACTGGGATTTTAATGATAAGGGAGTGGAGGACTGCTACCGTGAGGGGGGGAGGGAGGAGGGAGG
>NW_028234437.1:20234236-20239236 GCF_977035675.1 Penaeus japonicus | reverse complement strand
CGAAATGAGTTGGAAGCAATTAGCGAAGGGACTTGAAAGGGGCTACTAACAAACACACAAACAAGCAAAGCAAACAACAACAAAGAAGAACAGTAGGGGGCAATTATATAAGGATAAAGAAGGTCGAGGAGATGGGAGGTAATTATAGGAGGATAAGGAGGGAAGGGGGAGGGGGAGGAGGGAGGGGGAAGGGAGGGATTACCGAACTTCCAGCGTGTGTGGGTTGCCGTTTGTATGTCTGGAGGGATCAGCGTGCGTGGAGGGCGGCCTCAGTGACACTTGCCTGCCAGGGGCGTGTCAGACCCGCCGCACGACAATGGGAGGGAAGGAAGGGAAGATGGGGATGGAGGGAGCGAAGGAAGGGGGAGGGAGGATGGAGGGAGCGAAGGAAGGGGGAGGGAGGATGGAGGGAAGGATGGAAGGGTGGGGGAAAGGAAAGGGTGTAGGGAGGGAAGGGATGGAGGGAAGGAAGAGAACTTGGGTTATGGAGGGAGGGAGGGAGGTAGTGAGGTATGGAGGAGAGGAAAGAAGGAAGGAGGGAGACGGGAAAGTTGGAAGGATAGGAGGGACGAAGGGACGGAACGGAGGAAGATATGGAGGGAGATATGGAGAGAGACATGAATGTAGGAATGAATGGAAGGGAGAGTCGGTGGAAGGAAGGAAGAAAGAAAAGAAGTCAGGAAGGGAGAGACACGAAGGGAATGTATGGGTCAGCCCTAAGCCCTAAGCCCTAAACCCTGATCGGTCATGCTACCTTAATCCACGCTCTCCTCCATCGCTTCTGGAGTCTGCGTCGGACGGGCTGCGTGGAAGTCGGTTTTCTTCTTCTTCTTCTTCTTCTTCTTCTTCTTTTTTATTTTTATTTAGAATTTTTGAAATTGTTTCTGTCTTATTCCTTTTGACCCTTGACTATGTTTAAAGGAAGTATGACTGTAGGTTTTTTTTATTTTCGATATTGTTATTGTTATTCATCTTTTGATGTATGTTTTACCATATGCCGATTCGAATTCTTTTGGTTAGACCTGTTCTTTGAGTTAGGTGTTAATATTGTTCCAAAAATATAAATCATGCATAAAATACTCTAAATATTCAGACACGGAGCGTTGAAGATATTGGTTATACCTCACATTACACACGATATCATGCACCATTCGATTGCATAAACGATTTGATGATTTTGTGCTGCATACTATAATGTGTTATACAGCTTTAGTGTTACAAGACGATGATTATGACAACAATAGTAATAATGTGATAAATCGTAAATGTAATGAATGTAATCAATTTTATACATCAAAGGCAATAGGAAATCAATTATGGCGTTCAGAGCCACGTAATATTTTTATATGATATAAAAAGGCTACAATTAATGGTCGATTATCTGACTCCTAGTACAAATACCTTCTACCATAATGCAACCAGTATGTGTGCGTGTGCGTGTGTGTGTGTGTGTGTGTGTGTGTGTGTGTGTGTGTGTGTGTGTGTGTGTGTGTGTGTGTGTGTGTGTGTGTGTGTTTGCTTTTATAACCTTGACGGGCTATTCTACCCCACTCCCCACCCTGACCCCCACCCCCACCCCCATTTCCATTGCTGAGTAAGTTATACAACACGTGATTGTTATTGCGTACCGTAGGCAGGGGGATGGGGGGGGATGGCGTCCCCCTGATGTCGTGTGAGAGAGATAGTGTTCCTTACGCGCTGGTCACGTGACTTCGCTCTCCATCCCCCTCCCCCTTCCCCCCCATCCACTGATTTTCACTCTCTATCCCTTTAGATTACTTTTAGTTTCTTAGTATCAGTTTATCTGTCTATATCAATATCAGTATCTATCTTTCAGTCTATCTATCAATTTATCTATCTGTGTCCGTATGATTGAACGCCTTTATTCAACTTTATTCATCGTTATGTCGTTACTTCTCCATTTCACTCCTTTCGAACTTTTCCCTTAATTGCCACTCCATCTCATACCTAATCCTCTCCCTCACTGACCAGGCTCCCCCCCCCCTTCTCCCTCACACTTTCCCCTCATCCAGTCTTTTTTTCTCTTCTCGTTTGTTTTGTATGAATTGTTACGAACCATTACCCATGAGTCTATGCCCCCCCTTCCCCATCCCCCTTTCCCCCGTATTTATTCTTTATTCTTTCTTTCTCTCTCTTTATCTTTTTCTTTTTCTTTCTCTTTCTTTTTGTTTCTCTCTCTGTATATATATCTTTCTCCTTCTGTTTATCTCTCTCTCTCTTTTTCTATATCTATAAATCTCTTTCTCATTCTGTCTCTGTCTCTCTCTCTCTCTCACTTCCTCTCTCTATCTCTCTATCTACCTATCTATTTATCTATCTATCTCCCTTTCGTATCCCCTTTCCTTCTCCACTACCCCCTCCCCGTTCCTACCTCCTATGTATTTACATCTTGTCGTGGGCGGAGGCAGGTGGTGCTGGGGCGTGGGGGTAGGGGGTAGTGTAGGAGGGGAGTTGAGGTAGGGAGAGGGAGGAGACTGGTGGGGGGGAGGGGATGGTTCCGGGATCGGGGTTTCGCGTGCACACAAGCGGATGTTATCATTCAATATTCGGTCATCGGTTACTTCCCCTTTCTCTCCTCCTCCCCCACCCCCACCCCCTGTCCCCACCCTTCACTCTTTACCCCTTTTCCCCCTTTTGGACTCTCGCCCCTCCTCACTTGCTACGGTCTCGCTCGCTTCTATGGATGGTGTTTGTGCTGAGGTTTTTCTCTCTTCTTTTCTCTCCTCTCCATTTTCTCTCTTTCTCTCCCTCTTCCGCTCTCTAATTCACTCCATTTTCCTCTTTCTTTCTTTCTTTCTCTCCATCTCCCTCTCTCACCTCCCCTCTCACTCTCTCTCTCTCTCTCTCTCTCTCTCTCTCTCTCTCTTTCTTCATCCTTCCCTAATTCCCTTTTCTCCTCCAAATCTCTCTGTCTCGCTCTCTCTCTCCTCCCTCCTTCCCCTCTCTCCTCTCTCTCTCCTCCCTCTCCTCCTTCCCCTTACATCTCCCCCCCCCCTCTTCCTTCTCTCCATTCCCTTCTCGCTCTCTTTCTCCTTCACTCTCTCCTTCTGTCTTTCCTTGTGCATCTGTAACGTAGCGAAGGTCATGGATAATCCTGGTTAACTTTCTCTTACGATACAAATGTGATTCAGCATTTTTTTTTTCTTTCTTTCTTTTCTGATACATGACTTTGCAATCTATCTATTTTCTCTGTTGTTGCTTTCGCATCTGTTATGGGTGGGTGTGATCATTGTATTCTATTATCGTTGTGTTATTTTTATTTTTGGATTTCCTTTTTTTATTTTGTTTAACAGCTGATGGTATCTCCATATTTTTTTATGTTTTTTTTTTCACTTGTTTTGAGGGGTTATTGAGTTATTGTTTAACATTTGGATGTTGTTATTCTTCTTTTTGCTGACTTCTAACTTTTTTTTTTCATTTAACATTTGATTAATATTTCTTATTATCTAATATTTCTTTTTTATTATTTTTATTTTATTTTTTCTTCTTTTCTCACTTCGTTCCCTCTTTGTTTTTTTCTTCCGTTTTATCCTCACTTCTCATTTTCGTCTTTTTCCCCCATTTCCTTCTTTCGTAACTTTCTCCGTTCTCCCCTCTTTCCTCCCTATTCCCATTCATCACTCCTTCTTCCCCTTCCTCTAATGGCGTCTACGTCACTTCCCCCTTTTGGCTGTACTACATTTTATTATTACTTGTCACATTTTGCCCTCTCTCTTTCATTATCTACCGTCTACTTCCTCATTTTCTCGTTTCCCTTCCTTATTTAGCGTCTCCTTCTTTGATTTCCTTGCGTGCATTTCTTCGGTAATTTGCGTTGGTTTTTTTTTTTTTTTTTTTTTTTTTTTTTTTGGGGGGGGGGATATTGATTTTTGTTGTTTATTGGTCTGAGGTATTATAATTGTTATGATCATCATCATCATCATCATCATCAACATTATTATCAATATCATCATTGTATTTGTTATTGTCATCGTCAGTATTGCTACTACTACTGCTACTATCATGATTAGTATTGCTATCATTATTCTGACGAGTGTTGCGGTTTATCATAATAATTATTGACATCATTATTACTACTGTTACTGAGATTACTGACATTGACATTTTAATGAAGAGACTTCACTCTAAGGAAAGATGTGTGTGTGTATATATATATATATATATATATATATATATATATATATATATATACATACATATATATACACATACATACATATATATACATATATATATATATATATATATATATATAGAGTGAAGTCTCTTCATTCAAATGTCAATGTCAATAATCTCAGTAACAGTAGTAATAATGATATATATATTTGTTTCTTTACAAAATCTGCGTGTTTCTCTACCCCCTGTCTCTATTTGTGTAAATATTTATAGGTATTCATGTCGCTATTCTAACAGAGCTGAATTCATGCTGGAAAAAAACAACCACTTTTACAATTTTGCAAACAATCGCTTTTCTCAATCTGAGCATCGATATCGTGTTTTGGTAACATGGCTTTGTGCATTGGCTGTGCGTGATGCATCGGCTGTGTTATTTTCTTTGCTGTTTACAAACATCCACTCATGACCTGCGTTCTCTGTTCTTATGTTGTCAAATACTTTGCGTTCATTCTTTTTTTTTATATCTTTTCTTCTACTTCTTCTTTTTCTTCTTCTTCTCCTTTTTTCTTTTTCTTCTCCTTCTCCTTTTTCTTTTTCTTCTTCTTCTCATTCATCTTTTTTGTTCTTCCTCTTCTTCTTTTTCTTCTCCTTTTTCTTCTTCTTCTTCTTTTTCTGAAATCCAGGGCTATCCTCTACCTTCATTATTACGTCACCTCCCCCCCGATTCCCCCACTTCATTGACCAGGCTACCTTCGTCTAATAACGAGTCACCTCCCTCTCTCTCCATCCCTCGTCTGACGTTATCTCCCCTCCCTCAGCAGTAGAGTGAGCTCCAACCCTCCTTTCCCCTCCCTCCCTCCCTC
>NW_028234437.1:20214236-20221736 GCF_977035675.1 Penaeus japonicus | reverse complement strand
CTACTACTACTACTACTACTACTACTACTACTACTACTACTACTACTACTACTACTACTACTACTACTACTACCGCTACTACTACTACTACTACTACTACTACTACTACTACTACTACTACTACTACTACTACTACTACTACTACTACTACTACTACTACTACTACTACTACTACTACTACTACTACTACTACTACTACTACTACTACTACTACTACTACTACTACTACTACTACTACTACTACTACTACTACTACTACTACTACTACTACTACTACTACTACTACTACTACTACTACTACTACTACTACTACTACTACTACTACTACTACTACTACTACTACTACTACTACTACTACTACTACTACTACTATTACAACTACTACTACTACTACTACTACTACTACTACTACTACTACTACTACTACTACTACTACTACTACTACTACTACTACTACTACTACTACTACTACTACTACTACTACTACTACTACTACCACTACTACTTCTACTACTAATTCCACTACTACTACTACTACTAACACCTACCTACTACTTCTACCACCACTACTACTACTACCACTGCTACTACTAATACTACTACTACTACTATTACTACTATTACTACTGCTACTACTACTACTACTACCACTATTATTACCACTACTACTACTTCTACTACTATTACTACTGCTACTACTACTACTACTATTATTACTACTACTACTACTACTTCTATACTACTACTATGACTTCTACTACTACTACTACTACTACTACTACTACTACTACTACTACTACTACTACTACTACTACTACTACTACTACTACTACTACTACTACTACTACTACTACTACTACTACTACTACTACTACTACTACCACTACTACTACTACTACTACTACTACTACTACTACTACTACTACTACTACTACTACTACTACTACTACTACTACTACTACTACTACTACTACTACTACTACTACTACTACTACTACTACTACTACTACTACTACTACTACTACTACTACCACTACTACTACTACTACCACTATCACTACTACTACTACTACCACTATCACTACTACTACTACCACTATCACTACTACTACTACCACTATCACTACTACTACTACCACTATCACTACTACTACTACCACTATCACTACTACTACTACCACTATCACTACTACTACTACTACCACTATCACTACTACTACTACTACCACTATCACTACTACTACTACCACTATCACTACTACTACTACTACTACCACTATCACTACTACTACTACCACTACCACTACTACTACTACCACTATCACTACTACTACTACCACTATCACTACTACTACCACTATCACTACTACTACTACTACCACTATCACTACTACTACTACCACTATCACTACTACTACTACTACTACCACTATCACTACTACTACTACTATCTCTACTACTACCTCTACTACTATTACTACCACTACCACTACCACTATTACTACTACCACTACCACTATCACTACTACTACCACTACTACTACTACCACCACTACCACTACTACCACTACCACTGCCTCTACCACTACTACCACTACCACTGCCTCTACCACTACTACCACTACCACTGCCTCTACCACTACTACCACTACCACTGCCTCTACCACTACTACCACTACCACTGCCTCTACCACTACTACTACCACTACCACTATCACTACTACTACTATCACTACCACTACTACTACTATCACTACTACTACTACCATTACCACTACTAATTCTATCACTACCACTACTACTACTACCACTACCACTACCACTACTACTACCACTACAACTACCACTACAATTACCACTACCACTATTACTACTACCACTACAACTACTCCTACTACCACTACCACTACCACAACTGCTACTTTATGTGCACATACAACATAGCCACACGTATACACCTAACAGTTGTAGGCACATGCAGCATAGCCACACGCACGTACAGGACAGCCACACACACGCGCGCACGCACAGCACAACCACACGCAGACTTGACACGCAATCTTATGTTGAGTCATCGAGATCTGCAGAGTCATGCCTGCAATCATGCTTAACATTATGCTGAAAGAGAGGAGTGGAGATGGGGGAGTGGGGGGGGGCAGGGGAAGGGGAAGGGGAAGGGAAAGGGAATACAGGGAAGGCAGTTGGGTGGGGGTGGGGGATGGGGGGTAGGGGAACGATTACTTCTTCATTACTTTTACATTGCTTTTATTGTTTTCACGATTTTTAGTTAGTCATGGACGATGTTGAAAGAGAAAGCGAGATTGGTGAAAACATGAATGAATAGCTTTGCGAGACAAGGTGTGCAATGCAACTAATGTTTCGATACTTACAGCCTCCGTAAATCAGCTTGATTTCGGTGTAGCTCTAAGCAACAAGACGTTAATTAATTGCTTGTGTTATTATTCATTGTCTTTTATATCTTCGTCTCCCTTGACTACTTGCTACCACCAATACTACTACGATTGATGCCGATGCTATTGCTACTCTTGCAAATATTACCATTGCTATATTGCTATTACTACTGTTGCTACCATTGCTACCACCACTACCAATACTAACAATATTACAACGACTACTGCTACAAATACTACAACTGCCGCTACTATTGCTGTGCTGCTAAAACCAACACTAACACCAATTATAGTAATGATAATAAAAAATTGGTTCCTCAAAGCTGTTGTTGGAAAGCTGTCACTTAAAAGATATCAAGGGACCAATTACGTGGTTATTCATTATCATTAGCATAATCGTGATAAAGCCAAACTAGATTTGGAAGGTTCACTTTAAGCAGACAGAACCAGTTATAGATATCGTTGCAAATTATTGGTATATGTTCAGTCAGATGACAGATTTAGTTGTCAGACAGACATTGATACAGATATAGCTACTAGGACGAAAATATAGTTATAGCTACAAGACAAGACATAAACTTACTTGTTTCGCAATGATTCCAAGGCAAGTGAACTGACGTAAAGATGGGATGTATTTGTTCCTGGGTGTTCTTGTTCAGTCAATGCAAAAGGAGAGATAAGAGAGAATGGGAAGATAACTACTTAACTTAGTGACCCCCCCCCCCTAAAATGATAATGATGTTCTGCGGGAATGTATGTTGGTAGTACCTTTATTTGAATGGATATATCGTTACATTTTAGTTTAACAGTGTGGATGGTCTTTGCATGTGAGAGAGAGTGAGTGTGTGTGTGTGTGTGTGCATGTGTATGTGTATGTGTATGTTTACACGCGTATGGTCTTTGTGTATATTTGTGTGTCTGTGTCTATTGTCTTTGTGTGTGTGTTGGTCTAATTGTTTGCCGTTGCATAATCTGTCAGTGTCCACTACCAGGACAATTACGACGTACTCAAAAAGAGCCAAATCTCATAATAACTTCGATGAAAAAAAACAAATTACCAGAAATGACGATCACGGGGAAATTGCCGTAATTAGTACTTGCCTTCTCTCTCTCTCTCTCTCTCTCTCTCTCTCTCTCTCTCTCTCTCTCTCTCTCTCTCTCTCTCTCTCTCTCTCTTCCTCTCCTCTCTCTCTCTCTCTCTCTCTCTCTCTCTCTCTCTCTCTTTCTCTTCCTCTCCTCTCTCTCTCTTCCTCTCCTCTCTCTTTCTCTCTCTCTCTCTCTCTCTCTCTCTCTCTCTCTCTCTCTCTCTCTCTCCTCTCTCTCCTTTCTCTCTCTCTCTCTCTCTCTCTCTCTCTCTCTCTCTCTCTCTCTCTCTCTCTCTCTCTCTCTCTCTCTCTCTCTCTCTCTCTCTCTCTCTCTCTCTCATTCAGTCTCTCGCTTCTTCTTCCGAGAAAGTTAATTATGGAACACGGCCCCCTTTCTCTCATCAAGTAGGGTAATGATAGCGGGGTGTCTCATGCACACAGATTCGCCTTCTCTGCATGACCGTACTTTTGCCTCGGGAAGAATGTCATTACATGTCTTCTTACATGTGTGCTTCAGGAGGCGAGCCATCCCCCTCATGACAGTTGTACTTGCATGACACACACCAGGTCATCACCTTGAATGAGAGGGGAGAGAGAGGGGAGGGTGGAGGGAATGGGAGAGGAGAGTGGAAAGGGGAGGGGAGGAAAGAGGGAGAGTGAAAGGGGAAGGGAGGAGGGAGGAAATAGGGGAGAGGCGAATGGAGGGTAGAAGAAATAGAGAATTAGAGAAAGAGGAGAGAGGGGGGAGGGGAGAGTTAGAAGGTAGGGAGAGGGGAGGAAGGGGAGAAGAAGGAGAGGGAAAAGGGGAGAAGAGGGGATGAGAGAGGTAGCGGTGGAGGAAACGACAGTCAGGCACCGTCCCGCCAGAACCAGTATTGTAGCCTCGATTGGCTAGGCATCACCATGCAATCCTCATGACCGCTCTTTGTATTACAGAGGCCAACTAGACGATGCCTGATTTTCCGTCTGCATCTCCCCTTTCCTGCACTTCCGGGACAACAGTAATAAGAAGATTGATGACGTATGAGGTTACATGCCCCGTTTTATCTTGGGGGAGGGGGGAGGGAGCTGGGTGGGTGAGGGGGTGCGTGCATTGGTGGGTGGGTGGGAGGAGAAAAAGATAGAGAGAGAGAGAGAGAGAAAGAGAGAGAGAGAAAGAAACTGAAAGCATAATATATACCTGCATGAAACTGCATGCGAAGGTCCCATTGTGAGTGACCTTGGCTTTGTCCCAGTTTTTAACATTTCCCTTTCCCCCATCTCCTCCTCCGCCCCCTTCTCTACGTCTTCACTCTCTTTCTCTCTTTCTGTCTCTCCTTGGCTCTCTCTCGCTCTCGCTCTCTTTCCCAATCTCCTCTTCCCTTCTTTCTCCTCTCTCTCTCTCTCTCTCTCTCTCTCTCTCTCTCTCTCTCTCTCTCTCTCTCTCTCTCTCTCTCTCTCTCTCTCTCTCTCTCTCTCTCTCTCTCTCTCTCTCTCTCTCTCTCCTTCCTCTCTCTCCTCTCTCCTTCTTTCTCTCTCCTTCTCCCGCAATTTGCCAGTCACGGAGAGATCAAAGAATGAGTAAAACCACAAGGAAATTATGGTTTGGAGTAAATATGCAACTGACTTCCGATTCCGTGTCCTCGTGCAGCGTCTTCGTGCATGGAGACCTTAAGTTGATTGTGTATGTGTTTGTGAGTGTGTGTGTGTGTGTGTGTGTGTGTGTGTGTGTGTGTGTGTGTGTGCGCGCGCGCGCGTGTGTGTGTTTATGAATGTGTGTGTTTGTGTGTGTGTGTTTATGAATGTGTGCGTTTGTGTATTTGTCGTATTCATTGATTTGTTCCCACACAATATATTCTTACGAAAGAGAAAAGCAAGACTCCTTGACAAATATATACCTCATGCATTTCACATTTTCGAAAGGAAAGAGAGTTTATATATATATATATATATATATATATATATATATATATATATATATATATATATATATATATATACATGTTTAAAAAAATGTATACATGTCATAAGCTATGATATTATATTACCCAAATGAACTTGATGTTGCTATATCAACTCTTTCAGCAACACTCCCTCAAATCACGCAATGCACCCTCCCTGTACATGATTGCAAGAACGTTAAACTTCAATCAGGGTATCACAAGACCCTTGATATTCAGCTTTGGATTCCTAGGCTTGACTTTTACGGTTGATGAAGTGGTTTGGGTTGAATGATCCATCTTCGGCGACTGTTGCCAAGAAGAGAAAAAAAGAGGTCAGAGATCGGGATCGAGGCACCGTCGGGTAGGTTGCGGTGCCGTGCGAGGGGGGCGTGGCTTGGCCTAGTGCTTAGGATTGCACTAACGCGTACTGAAATCTGGAGAGAGAGAGAGGGAGAGAGAGAGAGAGGGAGAGAGAGAGAGAGAGAGAGAGAGAGAGAGAGAGAGGCGGTGGGGAGGTAGAAGTAAGGGAAACAAAGGGGTGAGGGAGAAAGAGGGACGATGAGAATGTGTGTGTGTGTGTGTGAGAGAGAGAGAGAGAGAGAGAGAGAGAGAGAGAGAGAGAGAGAGAGAGAGAGAGAGAGAGAGAGAGAGAGAGAGAGAGAGAGATGAAAAAGACAAAAGGAGAGAGGGAGGAGTATGAGAAGCTGAGAGAGCGGAGTAAAAAATAGAGAAAGAGTCAGTGAAGAAAAGAGGGGGAAAGAAAAAGTGAATGATAAAGAAAACGAGGTCGCCACAAAAGAATATTACAGGTGGGTATGTGGCATTTTACAGTCGCCCCCCCCCCTCCCCATCGAAATGCCTGGATCACGTGACGGGCAGGGACCAAGGAGCAAGTGGACTCACGTGTGGACAGAGAACAAGGCAAAGGAGAAGAGAGGGGGGAGGGGAGCAGAAAGGAGGGGGGGGAGGGGGGGTTAAAAGTAAAGAGTTGTAATGGTTGCATAATTCCTTTTTTCTTTTTTTTTCTTTTTTTTAAGTTATGCACACAAAGAATAAAAAGAGAAACAGGAATAGAGTTTTTTTTCCATTTTCTCGCTTCTTAAGGAACGCAAGATATCTTCGTAAGGTTTTATGATTTGCAATATTTTTCACCGATGTTCTTTTCTTTATTTATATAGAATGTTTTTGACAACGAAATTTGATACAAGAGAGATGCAACTCAAAATGCAGTGACACGGGAATGTGTATTTGTTTACCATTTTTTGCAAGCCACGTGTTTCATGGAGAGAGGAAGATGGTTGGTTGCACAGGCAAGAAGAAGGGCTATTGACGGCGGTGAAAGTTGTTTTGCATCACTTTTAGTTTTGTGATGGAAGTTATGTTTATTATTTGTGTTAATGTTATTATCTTTGATATGATTGTTTTTGTTGTTTTGTTATTATTATTATTGTTATGATGATGATGATGATGATTATGAAAACAACAGCGTTAACGATGCACATCGCCTCTAACATTTCCCTCGCGAACAACTACTTTTTCAAAACATTTAAAAATATTTCCTCTCTCATTGCCTTTTCTTTGTATATATACAATGGAAGAAGAAGGATGACATTAGTTTACGATACGGGATTAGGAAACAGAAAACAAATTCCGTCAGATTTTTCCTTTAGCGTTCGCATAAGCGCGCGAATTCTGCATGCTGATTGACGAATACGGATACGGGCGGGGCTTTATACGAACGATCTCTAGGGTACTGACTCAACACGCCAGGTCATGCTTCCTCGTCAGGCATGGGGAGTTCATGATTGTTAATGACCGTGTCGGGAAATTATGTAATTAAGCGGCACTTAATTATTAACCTTATTGTTTACTTTTTTTTTTTCAAGAAAGTCTTGTTCGTTTTTATCGCCGTTTAAAACATTTGGTCTTCCTTTATTTATTTGTTAGTATTACTATTATTATTATTATTATTATTGTTATTATTACAATTGCTATTATCATCATTGTTTATTTGACTAAAATAGTTTATCCCTCATTTTATGAGAAATTATGAAGTTGGCATCCTAACCCATTTCGTCAGTC
>NW_028234437.1:20189236-20201736 GCF_977035675.1 Penaeus japonicus | reverse complement strand
TACACGCACACATACATACACGCACACACACATACATACAAGCACACACATTTATATATATATATATATATATATATATATATATATATATATATATATAATATATATATATATATATATATATTATATATATATATATATCACAGAAACTGTTTTGTTTTTTCTCAAAAATGAGATTTACATGTGTATATATTTCAGTGAGTGTGTATTCATTATGTATGTAGAAAGTGAGCATATTTATCTAATGAAGAATGTGTTGTTTAATGCTATCAAAGAATACAAGAGAAAAGCCTATCAAACAATGATTATTAACTCACAGTATCATTATATTGATAATAATGTAGGTGTATGTAATACCAAATAAAGTATATCTACATTACTACACCTGCTTTACAAGCCATTTGTTTCATACTTTATACTTCACAGAATCGTGCGTGACTCGGAGCAAGGTGTGGCACCAGACCTACCCCAGAGCACTGTTTCTGCTGTCCGAACAGCCCTCTCAAATAGACATGTACAAATCCATGAGTTACAGGTACAGAACTTTTATTTCAATAACCAGTTAGTCCATGATCAAAAGTAATGTATTGCTTTGTTTTCTGGTTCCTTTTCCAAGACCTCCTATAGTAATGTCTGTGTTTTTACTTCCTGCAGCTTAAGCTAACTTCCACCAAGGATCAACTTGCATCTTTGAAGAAGCAATATGAGGCAACTGAAGATTCTCAACGGACCCTGGAAACTACCATTGCTGACCTCCGTGATGAGTTGGAGTCGGTGCACAGACAGAAGGAGGAGATCGGAAGGGAGAAGGAGCGACTCACAGAAGACCTGGATGCAGCTGTGGCAGAGAAGAGTTCCCTTGAGAAAGCTAAGCAGACTCTCAAAGCCCAGGTAGGTTCTTTGGTTCAGAGTCATGCAGGGATTTTCAACATATTCAGGAAAAAATATTTTTGTGGTTGGTGAAATATAAGCTTTTATTAGTAGTTTAAAAGGCTATAGTGTGCAGGTATCTATAGGTTTAATATAAATATGTTTACCTGTGTGTTTTTATCAAAGAAAATGTCTATGGATCTCAAAAAAAGGTTTGGTGATACAACATTTGAACTAATATGATACAAACTTTAGTGTCATTGAGTGCCTCTGACCCGTGATATAATTTACTATTATGAGCTTTCTCCAATAGTTGCAAACTGCAGAAGAAGAAACAGAACGCAGAAGCAAGCAGGTTGCCGAACTGGAGAAGGAGAAGGCAGCTTTGGGCGAAGAACGAGCTTACCTCAACAGTAAGCTTGGGAAGGAAAAAGAGGAAGTGCAGAAGCATGTTCACACCATCACTGTTCTCAACTCTGAGCTGGCCAGTGTTCAACAACAGGTACAGTGTTCCTTCCTTAATCCTTTCGATAGAAGCAAAGAGATAAGGCTATGTAGATTTGGTTGTATATGTTTTATGGTTATGTAGTCGGGATGATGTATTAAGGTCAGTTGATGGGTTTCGTGTTATATAGGAATTTCATGAAATTTCATTTCAAAAGCTTAATTGTTCCAGTTTAAATATGATAATGAAATTGACTCTTTTATTCATACAGTATACATTTCTGTTATCATTTATTTGTCTTTAAGTGTTTTTGTTCTATTGATAGAGATATAAAGAAAGATGTAAACAGGTTGAAAACAGTTTAACATGGCCATCTGGGTGAATGATGTATTGACAGATATTTGAAGCTTTCTCTTTGACAAGCACCTTATTTTTAGTTTGTTTTGTTATCACTGGTAGCTGAAGAAAACACTTTTTTTTAGTATGTGTTTGCTAATGAAAAGTTGATTGAGTACAAAAACAACTTACATAACACTGCAAGTGATATAAAGTATATGGAAACTGGGCACAGTGTGAGATAGTGAAAGCTGGCTTATGCTCCCAGGCTCGATTATTTTATTTTCAAGTAGATGCTTTACTGTTTCTAACTAAAGCAGGAGAAAAAAAATTAAGGAGTGCAAACCATTCAACTGCTCCAATATTTACAAAATTTTATATAGTGTAAATAAAGTATTAGATTGAAAATTCGTTACAATGTTAATAGGTTTACCTTTTTTTTAAGGAAAGCCTTTGTAGGACAAAGATACTATTTCCATTAACCTTTTCTGTTAGTGCAACCTTAACCTTTTTGATAGTGCAATATGGAACTGTGGTAATTGGCCACATTGAGTTTTATTACAGGTTATTCCTCATCTTGTTCATTCTGTTTCTCTTTTATCTAGTATGATAATAATTTTTGATAATGTGCATCACATGTATTTTATGTAGATCATAGACTTGGACAGTAGGACTATAAAAATTCAGATAGTTGTCCAAACAGTCTTTTTACTCAGTAGTTTTGATCTTTTCATCTACCCTTCACTGTTGTATTAACCTCTTGGTCAATCTGCCCTTAATTGAACATCTTAAATGTTCCTTCTATACTTCGACGAAGGAAAGCTATAAGGTAAAGCACTTTTACAATAGTAGTTTTTGTCTAGAAATCAGAAAGTCAGTAAGAGTGAAAGTGAGATTTGGAATTTTTATTTAGTCATTGCTAAAACTGTTATGTCTGCTTTATATTGATGAACAGTAAGCAAACGAAATTGTACATTTCTTGTTTTATGATGACTAATTGGCAGCTAATATGAATAAGGCTAGCAGTTACATGCCTCTTCACACCAAAGGATAAGCATAATTTATTGTTGGAGTTGTGAGCTGTAAAAACTATTTGTTAAAATCTGTGTTTATTGTGTGTGCTAGTGTTTGGTTTATCCATGCTCATCCATTTTTGAATATATAAAATGATATTTTAAGGCTGTGGTATTGTCCCCTTAATGTTCAGTGTTGTTCAGCAGAACAGTAGATGTTATTCAAAGGACATAGAAATATTGCATTTATATAATTATAATGTACATAATCATGCAAGATTATTCACTCCATAGTAAGAAATGTATTTGCCTACACTGTGATTCATGTATGTGTGTCTGTAGTTGACACAATGGAAAGGATATTAAATTCAATGGAACTTTGTAGGAGTCAACAGAATCCCCTAGAATCTGACTGGATAAAATCACTAATTGTAGATCATCATGTCCTTTGAATATCCTTTGCAAGTTCTATGTGTTTTTGTAAAGTGATGGCTCTGCTGTACATGATGTAATCTGCCTTTGTTTTGTGCACCATGTGGATGTCTTCTATAATCTAATCTTGCTTTGCATTTAATATGAGACAACTTGGGTTACAGAGTGTTTGTTATACACCACAGATGAAAGACCTTCCTAAGTTATGCATGTAATCCAATAATGCAAAGTTGTATATGAAGTAAAGTTCACTTCAAAAGGGAACTTCCAAGACAAAGAAGTTTTTGTACATATTATTGAAAAACAGTGCTAGGACACTGTGAAATTAGGTGGTCTTGCAGCCAGTGCAATTGTGACTCCAATATGATTCTTGAACATTTTTTATCATTCATTTGTGCAGTATAAAGCTTCACATTGTACAGGTGTAGTAGGTGAAAAGAGAGGTACTCCATCAAGTTTTTCCATCTTCCATGGTCATTTCATGGTTTTGATGATTTATTGTTTCATATACTACCCTCTTTTAAGAGCACTTATCCTTAGTTGGTCAGTGTTAAACATTGACATCTGTAACATAAATGGCTGCTGCTGAATCTTGTTAGGTACCCTTCCTAGTTTTCTTTTTTCATACTATCTTCAGGTACCTGAGGTAACCAGTTAGATATGCCATACAAATAACTTCAATGCAGCTACAAAACTATGTTTCCGATAAAAGTATTTCAGCCTGTTTAACCAGGTATTTCACAAGAACAAAATATGTAAAAGATATACTAACTTACTGAGCCCAGAAATTCAAGTCTTACCCTCAAAATCCAGATCCTCACTCTGTGTATGTATGAATACATGTGTGTGCTTTATGGTGAAGGACAAGTCTGGAGTGGATTAGGATGGGAATTAACTCAAAATTGAATTAAGAAAACTTTCACAGGTTCCTCTTTTGCATCTCATGGAAATTGGTAATCATATTAGATCCAGAAGTCTCATATCCATTGGTGATTTATTTAGACTGAATGAAAGAGATTTATGGGAAAGATAGAGGATAATATTATACATAAATAGCACTGATCATGTAAGGGTAAGTTCATTAGAAAGGGAAGGAACAATTAAGAAAGGAAATAGTTATCTACTGTCCTCTGTATGATACTGCAAGATTAATCAGCATTGATGAAATAGATCAACTGCTTCATTATACTAAATATTTAGTATGAGAAATACATATATTTTGAGAAAAAAAAACAACTAAACAGTAAGGGAAGTGTTTTTGGTTTAGAAGTTAGAGATAGATTTAAACCTTTAACTGTATATGTACATAACCTTTAAATGTATATTCAAACCTGTGTTTTAGTGATATTTGTTTGCCAACTGCTTGAAATCTGTATATATGATTTTAACTTTTAAAACTGGAATCATTCTAGATGTTAATGTGATTAGTTTTAGTATGTTTATTTGAAGTAAGATCATCATTCAGATTTTTTTCTTGCTATTGGTGATATTTTGTAATCACTATGAAATACTGGTGTTTTTTTTATGCTTTTATTGTTATGAAATATTAATCAATGATTTAGGGTATGGCATGGTATTTGCCTCACACTTATGAATATAGATACAACTGTGGGAATCATTATTCATTTCCATATATCAGAATACAATTGGTTAATCTTTCTTACAGGTAACCATTCTATCTGAAACCTTGGGGAAGGTCCGAGCTGCTGAAGAACGATTAGACCAGGAGAGAGATGAGCTGAAGGACCAGATTCGAGGAATGGAGCGGCAGCGAGCGGACCTTGAGGCTAAGCTGGCACACTCCCTGCGTCAGGAGACTGACCTAAGGGATGCCCTGGAGAAGGTATGCTGTGCTAGTGAACCCTGAAGCAAGATTTTTAAAGCAGATATAATTTCTCTTTCTATTTCTTTAATTTTTCTTTGATTTTGTTCTGATTTATTTCCTTATTCTTGAATTTCTTTTTTACATTCTCACCTCTTACTCTTTTTTGTAAGGTTGAGTCTTACAACATCAATTTGGGCCAAGACAAGTCTCAGCTGGTGTCCAAGATCACTTCACTGGAGACCGAGCGTGCAGCATTGGGCACAGAGAGAGCAGAACTGCGGGCTGAAGTGGAGCGACTCAAAGACGATCTGGAGGCACTGGAGGAGGAGCGATCCAGTCACGAAACCACTATAACTACTCTCAATGAAAAAATTAATCTTCTTAATGTTGACAAGGAGAAGGTAAGTTTTATGAAACTGTAATTTATATGCATATTTCGGGAGCATTTAGACTTGAGTAATTCTTATAAGTTTGAACTTAAGTGAAAATCCTGAACTGAACAACTTACCCACTTTTTTTTTATTTCTACAGATTGAATTAGAATTAAATGACATAATATCTGAGCGAAATGAGCTACACGGACAGCTGACATCTTTGGAAAGAGTCAAAACTAATCTAGAAAGTGAACTCACCACAGTCACAAACACATTGGCAGAGAAAGTCAAGCTTATTGAACGTCTCAATTCAGACAAGGAAGGACTGACCAAGGAGAATGCTGAAATGGAGGCAAGTATCCAGCATATTTTGCTATATATACGTATTGTTGATTTTATAGTTGTTGATGGTTGATTTTTAAAAACTCTTTACAGCTGGAATATATATGTATATATGTGAGATGGTTTGAAGAATTAGAGTTTTCTTTCTGTCATGAGATACATCATGTTAGAACCTATAAAACTTATATTTTTATTTCAGTCTCCTGATTTGAAAGTAACATAGAATTGTACAGCATCAAATGATTACTTATTTTTATATATACTTTTTTTTAACAGGTTAGGCTTACAGGGGCAGAGAAGGAGCTGGCAGCTTTGCGTGAATCATTAGCTACTCTAAAGGCTGAAAAGCAGAGTCTTGAAAGCTTTGCCACTTCCTTAGAGAAGAAGTGGTCAAACAATGAGGCTCGGCGAACACAGCTAGAGAAGGAGAACCAGCAGTTAACAACAGACAAAGAGCGTCTCAGTACTCAGGTAAGAGAAGGTTTGGAATGTTAGATCAATGTGAATGTGTGTATAGATGTGTATATGTATGTGTTTGTGTGTGTGTATGTGCGTATGCGTATGTGTGTGTGTATATGTATGTATATATGTATGTATATGTATATATATGTATTTATATGATATATATGATATATATATATATATATATATATATATGTATTTATATGATATATATGATATATATATATATATATATATATATATGTATTTATATATTTATATATACATGTTTCTTTAATAGTTTGTAAATATAAATGTTTATATCTTTTTCTTATATTTAAAGTTACTTATGTTAAATATCATGTTGGCAGATGAACAAACTCCAGCGTGAGCTTGAGGGCGAATTATCTAAGTTGCGAGAAGCACGGACTGTTTTAGAACGTCGTTTAGATGAAAAGGAAACTGAACACAAGAAGTCCATCATGTACATGAAGGACCAGCATGAGGAGACCATTGACAGTTTACGCAAAGAAAAGGTATGAAAGAAGTTTTATAATGTATTAAACTCTGCAACTTATGCAGCACAAATAAAATTGTTTTTGGTCTTCAATAATTGCCATTGTATGAAAAATTTACTTATCAGTTTAGCTTTTTATTGATATTCTGTTTTAAAGAGCCAAGGGAAATACAAGATAATTATCATGTCTTTCTAAATATTTCCAGAACAACCTGCAATCAGAGTTGGAAGACAAACTGAACTCGACCATCCACTCTATGAAGATGGAGAGAGATGAGCTCGAACTCAAGAAGGACCAAGAGATATCGAACCTGAAGCGCTTTACCGAGAAACTTCAGCGGGAGAGAGATGATTCAACTCTCCGATTTGAGGAGGAGAAGCATAGGTCAATGATGATAGGTAGGTCTTCATGTATTGGATATCTGGTTTATTGATGCCTGAGCACTCAATTTTTTTCTTTCTTTCTTTCTTTCTTTCTTTCTTTCTTCTTCATCTTCTTCTTCTTCTTCATAAGCTGTGTTTGTTGTAGATTCAGTATCTTGTAGCCTGGGAATATACTGTAGTGAGTTTGTTATTAGATTTATCCAAAAATGTAACATGTACATGCTCTTAAATCACAGTATCTGCATTTTACCATCAGTTACAGTCAAATTTCAATATTCATTGTTCTTTGACCCATCCCACTTTATTAGCCCAGTGAAGGTGGATGTACACTTGAATGTTTGTATGAAATATTCCCTTTTATTTCTTTTTTTTTTAAGGAGATAAGGGTTAGATCAGGCATGATGGCATTGTAATTCTAGTTTTGATAGATAGTTGTAACTCAGTGATTGTTATGATTTGGTTTGCTCAAAGTTCCATATACATATCTTTCTAGCCAAACAAGAAATCTCCAGCTTAGAAGAGAAGGTGTCTGTCCTGCAACGAGATCTGTCAAGCTATGAGAACCAGTTGGAGCAACTTCGCCGTGAGGGGTCCAGCAAGGCTGAAGCAGGCCGAGCAAGTGAAGGGGCCCTGCACACCCAGATCGTCAGGCTCAAGGAGGAATTGCACTCATCTAGGTGTGTGGGCCATATGCTTTCCTTTTTCTTTCTTTCTTGTGACTTTTTCCTTGAAGAGTACTGTAATGGTGATGATAATCATGTGTTTATATTGTTTTACAATGAGCTTGATCACACTTGCTCACTACATACATAAGGCACAAGAAATCAGGAAAATGAGTCTTGCTGATGCTTTCCACTGTTTTGGGGGAAGGATGTTAACAAGTTTTCTTGCAGCATATTATAAATTTCTAGATGATTAACTTCTGCAATTGTTCAGTCATAAACCTTTTGTTGTTTTGCTATACTGAAGGTGGTGTGCTTCGAAAGTGCATCAAGTATTCCAGTGTAATAATGTCTGGAGCACAATGCTTTCAGTGTTTTGAATGAGAAATTGCCTGCATTTCATTTGCATTTTCTCTTTTCTTATTTTTTGGGCACAGTTTGCATGGGATTGTATTAAATAGAGTAGTGTCCCATTTCTTAAGTGGTAATGCTGAGAGGTTAAAATGAAGCAGTTGTACCTCATGAGTTTTTCTTCATCAGTCAGCATTTTGAAAAGCAGCTCAAAGACGAGAAAGACTCATATGAGCGCAGAATACGAGAGCTCCAGAGCCGTCTAGATGAATCCAGAAGAGATCATGAGGTGGAAATCACCTCCATCAAGACAGACTTGAGACTGGCTCGGGAGGATGCATGTAGACTTCAGCAGGATTTGGAGGATGCAGAAGAGAAACTCAAAGAGGGTAAAGCGCTTGTGATTTTGTGGTCTTTTTAACACACTGTTCTGCTGTTAATGCTGTTGCCCTTTTCTGTTGTTTTTTTATTGGCATTTTTGCAGGTATCCCTTTTTTTGCTCTTTTTTCATCAGTTTGTGCTGGTGCAGAATTGAGTTTATACTTACTCATTATTGTGTATATGTATGAAATAGATACTGAAATTATAAATATATTAGGTTAGAGACTTAATCCTGATCATTTCGTCTTTGCTCTGCTCTTGCAAAACAGCGGAAGACACCCGGGTAACATTAAAGAAAGAAGTAACAAGACTCAACGAGGAAATGAGAACCAGCGAAGAACGGCATTCAAGTGACCTGCAATCTTTCATCAAGAAATCAGACAACGAAAAGAGAGATTTGCAGAAACGCATAGATGATAAAGATTCCAAGCTGAACAGTAAGTTTAATTGTTATAGAATAATGTTTTGATATCAGTAACATTAAACTTTGATTATCTTCAGTTCCATAATCCAATGCAAACATTGATCACAAGAGATAGATATCAACATTTTTGATTTGCACTTTTCAGCCCTAGAAGTCTCTGAAGCCAAGCACGCAGACTTGATAGCCCGCATGACAACGCAACTCCGGGAACTCAGCGCCACCAAACAAGATGCCAATAGGGAGGTTTCTGACCTTAAGAAGAAGCTTCAGGTTAGAAGGGCCTACATTAGATATGTTTGCTTTTTTCATGTCGAGCTCCATTGTTAGATAAAGCTGTAGATAAATCTGTTTAAAGTTTCTAGAGAATTCTGATATATGATACAACCCAACTACATTTGATAATATTATGGCATTTGAATTTCTATTTTGCAGTGTCATGTATTTTATTGCAATTTTTCCTCAGCTATTGGAGACCGAGGGTATGGGCAAATCACAGGAATTGGAAAACCTCCGTCTCCGCCTCACGCAAGAGGAAGATCGTCATAGTGAGAGTAGGAAGGAGGTCAGCAAGTTGAAGACTAAGGTAAGGAGGGATAACCATTTCTCAGAGGCCAGTATAGTAATTCATTATTATACTTTAGTTTGTGAATGTGTTTTTCCATACAATACCTCACTAGCATTGAGGAGGATTCACAAGCCCATTGACAGTTGTGTGATAGTTATTTTGATATTTTATTCATGTTAGCCCTCTGCCATTGTAATCGATGTAGGAATACTGGTCCATATGGATGAAATTTTGAGGATAACTAAACTAACAAACAATAATGTGCAGCTGGCAGAGTATGAGAGAGAGCGAGACAACCTGCAGACGGAGTTGGCTCTTCTTGAACGCAGACTGACAGAGCTTGAGGACCATCATGCAGCCAAGGAACAGGAACTTGCCTCAAGGTAGGCTATCTTTTTTTCTCTCTCTCTCTCTCTCAAAAAAAAGAATAAGATAAAGATGATAGAATATTTCTTGAAAAATATACTTGTGTTTTTTTTATGATATTTCTCTCCTTTCAGAAGTCTAAAATTATTCCCATTTTCCTTTCAGTCTTGAGGAGTCTCGTGCAAATGAGCGCAAGCTAAATGATGAGAAGAAGAACCTTGAAAATTACCTCAATAATGCTAACCAACAAATCAGTGATCTCAAGGTAAATTAGACCTAACTTGATTTATATACTTCTTTTTTTTCTCTTTTATTTGGATAGTAGATTGCAAAATCTAGAAACCTTGAAAATTACCTCAATAATGCTACCCAACAAATCAGTGATCTCAAGGTAAATTAGACCTAACTTGATTTATATACTTCTTTTTTTTCTCTTTTATTTGGATAGTAGATTGCAAAATCAAGAAACAGCAAAATAGAAAAAAACAAAAGCAATGTTAATCATGGACAGAAAATTGTAAAATAATTATGTAGTTGAATAGATCAGCTTGTATTGTAGGCTTAATGTGTCTGCATACTGATGCTCATGTTTTAGAAAAAAAATCCACTAACTTTTTTTCTTCTTCCTCTTCCTCTTTCTCTTCAACTTCTCTTTCTTTTCATAGGTGAAATTATCCAGAGAGGAAGGTCATGTCGAAGCCCTGGAACAGCAGTTGACCACCCTCGATAATAACAGAGACCAGCTCGAGAGGAAACTACAAAACGTGTACACATCATTACGCACTGTCACTCGCATGTACCAGGACACTTCGCCAGCTTCACCTGCATTAAGGAGCAGGAAGGGCACCAAGATTGGTTGGTATAGCAAGCTTTTGCGGTAGTCAGTAGCAGAGGAGAGCCAGAACGTACGTGGTGATAAGCCAATGTGATTGTCTTTTGCTAGGTCATACCTCAGAGGGATAATAAGTATTTCTTTGCATGTGTTCTAAGACAGTTACAGATATGCTTCCAGCTTTGATATCCAGGATTGCATAAAAAATATATATATATATTTTATACATGTTTTATTTTGATTTTGATTTCTCTCTCTCTCTTTTCCTTTTATTAATTCATATATACTTCTTTTGTTACTCCTGTGGTACCATCTACTTTAAATTTGTGAAATATCTAAACTGAACCAGGAAAATAATGTGAAGCAAGAGATCAAAACCTCCAAAGTTCATCCTGATGCTGTTGCATTTCCATGTGATCACCAGCATCATGGCTTCAACCCCCTCCAAGCCAAGAAGTGAGCCCATATTCCAAATCGGCAAACCAGCCTCTGCACTGGACCAACATGCGAAACCGTGCTCTGAGGCAGTAACAAATCTGGTCAGGCCTGTCTTTTTTTTTCTTCCTCATCTGTGCACAAGTAAGATCTGCAAGAGTTGGTAGACATGAAGCAAGCTTTGACCTAGATTTATGGATGATGGCTGTCATTTGGATCCTCTGGAGTGCTTTGAGAAATGTGTTAAGACATGTGTGATAGACACTGGTATACCTTTTGAAGTTATACCAGTCATACCAGGAAGGTAGTTGTCACAGATTTAACATCATCTTTGAAAGATTGTCATATTTATAGACAAAGAACACTTGGAATTAAAGAACCAGCTAATAATTTGATAGGCTTTTGAGCTTTATTCTTTAAGGAAATCAGTATTGATTTTCACATACTTTTATTATATAAATTTAGGATTTAGAATTTAGAGTAAGATAAAATCTGATTTCAAAATAGGGCAAAGTGACAGAAAAAGTAATTTTGCTTCTATATATGTTTGGTTGAGGAATCTCTTTTTGTTTTTGTTTTTTTCTTTATTTTTTAACAAAATCTGAAATCAAAATGTTTTGACCATAGGAATTGTCTTGTATTATTAATCAGTTTATAAAGATTAAGAATCCTTTTCTTGGTTCAGATTCTTGAATTATGTCATGATACCTGTTTAAAATTCATATAAAGTTATATACAAACAAAAAACAATTACCATTAAGTTCTATGATTAGTTGTTTCAACATGTCACAGTGCATTCAGGATAGAGAAAAGAACATCTTGTTTGATGTCCTACCCTAAAGAATTACTTGAGGAAAATGAACGAAGACCTCCTAGTCCATTCAAGTCAGCTATTACAAAAAGCTGAAATTGTGTTACATACGTGAAGATGACCTCTGTCTTTTGGAAACTGAGAAGAATACAGCAGAAATGAAGGGAAAAGAACAGAAGACCATCCAGTGAATGATTACAGATTATATAATGCCACATGTATGAAAAGGAATTGTCAGTATTTTTGCTGATGCAATATTTTGTATCCTTTCTTAACCTTTAAAAGACAAAATGTGACAATTGTCATTTCCAAGCATTTGTGCACAAGCATTGAAATATGGCAAAAGGCATCAAAAGAATTCAAATGAGAATTATTTGAGCTCAAGTAATTGTGCATCAAAATAGTTCACATCCTGTGTGCACATGGACCTCCAAACTCCACTGTGTTTTAGGGTTAAGCCAAAAGAAGAATCAAGTAACATAAAAGATTCCACAATTATATGAGATGGGTTCATTTCTTCGTCTTGGATGAGGTCAGAACAGTGGTATGAAATACAACCGTGCTCAGCTAACATACAACAGGTAAAAAGTATGTCTTTAACTATCACTATTGATAAGTGGCTATAGCATTATCTATATGTATTTTGGCATATATAGATATAGATTGTTTTTCTTCTCTTTGTTTCTCTCTTGCT
>NW_028234437.1:20181736-20184236 GCF_977035675.1 Penaeus japonicus | reverse complement strand
ATTGCAGATCATTTAATATAAGTCAAACAAGGCTTGTGCACTTCTGTAAGTTTGTATTATCTATGATTCCAGTAGGTGACCTAGTTCAAGTATCCACAGTGATGGAATATTCATTCCACTATGCCTTTTAGTCTCAGAGCCAGCTGGCAAGAAGTGATGCTGAGCGCCGGCAGCTGGAGGAGCGCGTAGCAGACCTGCAGAGTGCTGTGGGTGAGCTGAAGAGACAGAAGGATCAGCTGTCGGAATACAAGAGCAAGGCTCAGCAAGATCTTTCCAATGCTGAGATAAAGAACGCTGAGCTGGAGATGAAAATGAAGTCTCTGAAAGGGGTAATTAACATCATTCAGAATAAATTAAATATATCCACCTCATGATACACAAAAGACTTGAGGCTGTAGTGAATGTCACAAGGTTTAGTATGGGCTTGCAGTTACTAACACATTCACACACATACATACATATATATATATATATATATATATATATATATATATAATATATATATATATATATATATATATATATATATATATATATATATTATATATATATATATATATATATATATATATATATATATATATATATATATATTAATATATATATATATATATATATATATAATATATATATATATATATATATATATATATATATATATATATATATATATATATATATATATATATAATATATATATATATATATATATATATATATATATATATATATATATATATATATATATATATATAATATATATATATATATATATATATATATATATATATATATATATATATATATATATATATATATATATATATATATATATATATATATATATATATATATATATATATATATATATATATATATATATATATATATATATACATACATACATATATACATGTATACATGTACTTTCTCTCTCTCTGTCTCTTTATATTCTTTCCTGCTCTGATCTCTACCCCCCCTCCCATTCTCAAAAACACACAGATATTACTACTACACAGCATGTGTAGATTTGCATATTGTTACTAATATCAAATGCTTTTCTTTTATCTTAGAACAAAACTGGGACCTTTGAGTTAGATTAAGTGGAGCCTCGACTATCATTAGAGACTGCCCTGATCATACAATGTGAAGCAAATGTATAGAATATATGAGTTTACTTAAGATTCCTTTATTCTATGTACTACTCATGATTTTGTTAATTTTTGTATATTTTGCTCTATGTAGCAAATTATTATGTTTAGTCTTATTTGATTTTGTATTCTGTATTGTATATTGATTTAAGGTTTGTTTTACATGGTAGACTGTAGAGAAATCTGTTGTAAGTGAGTGACTCATTATTGTATTTTTTATGATGTATAATAATATTACTGAATGAATTATAAACAAAGCAACAACATGAAAAATAGAAAATACAAAAATGTACCGAAAAATACTTTTCCCTTTTCACTTCTGCCCTGAAGAAGCATTAAAGTGAAAAAGGCCTTTGGCATATTAGTGTTTTTTCCTGTTTTTCTCTATGTTGTTATGTTTATCTGTATGAGGGTATTAGTAGGCTATGCTACATTGTAATAATGCATAGGCTAAAGTGATCATGAAGGATGTGACAATGTTAAGTGATAAAAGTAATTAACTAGGAAAGATAATGTAGGTCCCTCAAAGTGAATTATTCTAATAATGATAGTGTCTAGTTATAGTAGGTAATGGTTATGTAACATGCTGGAAACACTGTGATACTATTCTTTAAAAATAGTAGGCATATGCTTAGGAAAATAACAATTAGAAATATTTTGTAAACTGACTTAAAATTCTATATATGTTATTTGATGAAAATGATTGCATAGTACAAAACATCCAGCCATTTTTGTTATGGAGAGTCCTGTCATGTTGACACACTAAGATCTTTAAATGAGGCGATCCAAACCTCAAGTTTTGCTCTGTGAGTGCATCTGTCTTCAGCCTTTGGTAGTTTGATCTACAGTCATCGCAGCATATTGTGATTGTAAGTTTAATCAATAGTTACATGGTATGACTTGCTATGAGATTCTTAAAGAACATTCTGAACTTTTTAGTTGATGTAGCTTCCTGTAAGAAGTGATTGCCAGATTATCTATACTCCTTCTTGAAGCACTGTGCTATTTGTCTTTACAGAACATTCCTTCTAGTATCTCTTTTGATGGCTTGATTTGTATATATCAATTTAATCTTATTTTTATTTTTATTTGAGTTTTATTTTTGAATTGAAGATGCAAATGTTAGTATTTGCTTCTCCTTATAGTAAAGTCTGTGTAGTCTGCATAAATAGTACTCTTCTCGTAGATAGTCGAGGTTCTACAAAGGTTTACAGCAAAGGTAATGCATTTGTTTATTTATTCTATGTTTACTAATGAACTTGATATATTTTCTAAAGCATGCCTTAAAGAGGTATGTGTCTGTGATTATGTGTACATGTATGTATGTGTTTGAATTAATTTTTTAAATA
>NW_028234437.1:20159236-20169236 GCF_977035675.1 Penaeus japonicus | reverse complement strand
GATGACCAGAGTAAAAAAAAAAAAAAAAAAAAAAAAAAATGCTTAAAACTGTATCTAGATTTTTCTAAGCATGTTAACCTCTCTACAGTAACTAAGTTTCTTAAAAAAAAGCTTCATGTCCTGTATGTGCTGCATGTAAGCATCATTATAGAATATGCTAAAGCATTGTAAATGATCTCTTTTCACATTGCCGTATATAATGCACTGTATTATTTGACATATTCTGTATATGAATAGTGCTATATGAGTGCATGATATAAAAGCCTGCTTGTATTAAGTACTTTTTGTTTGCCAGAATCTTTGAAAGTCAAAGAAGTTCCTCAAGACAAAAATCAATTCTCTTGCATTAGTTTTCCTACTATGAATGTTGTATTTTTGCAGAACCTCTCGTCGGTCCAAGGAAGGTCGCCCCGGCCATCACGCCCGCGTCGCTATGCGTCGGCTTCACCAGGAAGGCGCGCTGACCAGCCGAGGAAAACACTAACTTTCACATGAACTGCTAAGACAGTGTTGTGAAAACGTTATCTTCTTTGTTCAGGAGTTAAGCTCAGACTTCTCTCGAGACTGATCTCAGTGTATTGTTCTGTATGTTGCTCCACCTTTAGTCTCCCGTGAGACGAGATCTGATGCCAACAGAATGAACTACTCCTTCGGATTGTCTAGCAAGTTGGATTTTTAAAGATGTGTTTTCCCAAGCCAGTTTGTGGATTGGGTTTCTCCTCAAGGAGAAGTCTTTGTCAGTAACCTTCATTTTGTAACATTTTACTTCAGTGTTGAGTAAAATAATAGCAGCTTGAAGGTTATGTAGGTCTGAAAATACTGCCAGTACTTGTACTTTTGGAGGATTTATTGAACTGCTATGAACACTGCCACAAAATATTTCTTATAGTGCTCATGATTCCTGTAAATGACTATTTAGGGCTGAGGCTTAATACTTAGAACAGTGTTGTGGATTGTTGACATGACCATGTTCGTTGCTGTAAGTTGGAAGCAATGGGATCATTTTGATATATAAATGCACTAGTTTGGTGCTCTGAATAAGTGGTGAATATTTTCAAGTACATTTATAGAATACAAACATTTGAAAGTGAACAATATGTCTGTAGTTGACCATTGTATCATAAGCTTATATTGTTTACAGTACAAACCAGACAGTGGATCAAGGTTCTATTTCTAGTCAAAAGACACTCAAGACTGATTTAACGCTGCCGATGACTCTTGGCAGTCCAAGTTATACTGAGTTAGATGGTTTACTTCGGGAAATCCACCTCTTCCCTGTTCAATTTGAGTCTTCAAAAATTGCCCTACCAGTGTAACTGTTACTTGTTATTTAAGCTCTACTTAAAGATACAAAATTCTATTGCACATTCCTAGACATGAACCATACAGTTAGCTGTAGGAGCACCCAACACGTCCATTAGGTGTGCCTTCCTTTGTTTAAAACTTAGTATTAAGATTGATGGTTAAATGTTGTAAAGTTTAAAACAGTTACCACATTTTGTTTTGTTGCACCAACACTTTTTGTTATGTACACAAACAACACAAGTCACACTTGAGCAGATCTTAGAAATCAGGTTTTATATCATCAGTTTGAATTCTTTAAGAAAAGAGATATCATTAGATGTAGAAGAATAGGCTGCTGTTCAAAAAAGATATTCCATTAGTTTTAGTTGTAAAATATTTGTTAATTTTTTTCCCTATTTTATGATATTAATTAACTAGTTTCTTGTATTTAATTAGGTGAGTTAGATATATCTATGTTCTGTAGCATTTTGTACAATGTTACTTTCTTATTGATCTACCTGTAGATCAGCAAGTGAAGTTTTAGACGCAGGTCACCAAGTGTATGCTCAGTCCAAATGTATAGCACAAAATCACAATGTATTGGGACTTCACCTATTCTTTATTGCAAGAAAGGCAAATGACAGTCCCATATATCACTTTGGCCACACCCCCATGGTTGACATACTGTCATAAGCATAACACTTGATATATATATATATATACATGTATGTATTTTTTTTTTCTTTGTAAAGAATATGTATACTATTTGAATGACAACATTCATCAACAGTTTTGGTATAGATCATCCTGACTGGAACAATATGGGATCAAGTGACTGCCTCAGAAACCTTAGCCTTTACTTTTGGGTAACTGTCATTTCTATTATTAATAAATATAGCAAACTTTGCATGTCATGTAGACATAGATAAATATAAGAAAAATTCAAGTGAACATGAGTTTTATTTTTACCTATGAAAACTCGTGCTTTATGATGTGCTCTCTTTATAATCCATCCATTTTCCACTTTTGATTTTTTGTTTTTCTTCTTTTTCTTTTTATATGGTATCATCATTGAAAATCATAGTCTTGAAGAAGCAAACTGCAAATATATATACATATAACTATAGATATATATATATATATATATATATATATATATATATATATATATATTATAACTATAGATATTCTCTATCTCCCTCTCTCTGTCTCTCTCTCTCTCTCAAACAGATCTCCCATCTTGCCTCCTCTTCATTACCCATACTCATTCTCTCTCGAACCTCTCTCTCTCTCTCACTCTCTCCCTCTCCCTCCCCCCCTTCCCTCCCCCCTTTGTCTCCCCTCTCTCTCTCTCTCTCTCTCTCTCTCTCTCTCTCTCTCTCTCTCTCTCTCTCTCTCTCTCTCTCTCTCTCTCTCTCTCTCTCTCTCTCTCTCTCTCTCTCTCTCTCTCTCTCTCTCTCTCTCTCTCTCTCTCTCTCTCTCTCTCTCTCTCTCTCTCTCTCTCTCTCTCTCTCTCTCTCTCTCTCTCTCTCTCTCTCTCTCTCTCTCTCTCTCTCTCTCTCTCTCTCTCTCTCTCTCTCTCTCTCTCTCTCTCTCTCTCTCTCTCTCTCTCTCTCTCTCTCTCTCTCTCTCTCTCTCTCTCTCTCTCTCTCTCTCTCTCTCTCTCTCTCTCTCTCTCTCTCTCTCTCTCTCTCTCTCTCTCTCTCTCTCTCTCTCTCTCTCTCTCTCTCTCTCTCTCTCTCTCTCTCTCTCTCTCTCTCTCTCTCTCTCTCTCTCTCTCTCTCTCTCTCTCTCTCTCTCTCTCTCTCTCTCTCTCTCTCTCTCTCTCTCTCTCTCTCTCTCTCTCTCTCTCTCTCTCTCTCTCTCTCTCTCTCTCTCTCTCTCTCTCTCTCTCTCTCTCTCTCTCTCTCTCTCTCTCTCTCTCTCTCTCTCTCTCTCTCTCTCTCTCTCTCTCTCTCTCTCTCTCTCTCTCTCTCTCTCTCTCTCTCTCTCTCTCTCTCTCTCTCTCTCTCTCTCTCTCTCTCTCTCTCTCTCTCTCTCTCTCTCTCTCTCTCTCTCTCTCTCTCTCTCTCTCTCTCTCTCTCTCTCTCTCTCTCTCTCTCTCTCTCTCTCTCTCTCTCTCTCTCTCTCTCTCTCTCTCTCTCTCTCTCTCTCTCTCTCTCTCTCTCTCTCTCTCTCTCTCTCTCTCTCTCTCTCTCTCTCTCTCTCTCTCTCTCTCTCTCTCTCTCTCTCTCTCTCTCTCTCTCTCTCTCTCTCTCTCTCTCTCTCTCTCTCTCTCTCTCTCTCTCTCTCTCTCTCTCTCTCTCTCTCTCTCTCTCTCTCTCTCTCTCTCTCTCTCTCTCTCTCTCTCTCTCTCTCTCTCTCTCTCTCTCTATCTCTCTCTCTCTCTCTCTCTCTCTCTCTCTCTCTCTCTCTCTCTCTCTCTCTCTCTCTCTCTCTCTCTCTCTCTCTCTCTCTCTCTCTCTCTCTCTCTCTCTCTCTCTCTCTCTCTCTCTCTCTCTCTCTCTCTCTCTCTCTCTCTCTCTCTCTCTCTCTCTCTCTCTCTCTCTCTCTCTCTCTCTCTCTCTCTCTCTCTCTCTCTCTCTCTCTCTCTCTCTCTCTCTCTCTCTCTCTCTCTCTCTCTCTCTCTCTCTCTCTCTCTCTCTCTCTCTCTCTCTCTCTCTCTCTCTCTCTCTCTCTCTCTCTCTCTCTCTCTCTCTCTCTCTCTCTCTCTCTCTCTCTCTCTCTCTCTCTCTCTCTCTCTCTCTCTCTCTCTCTCTCTCTCTCTCTCTCACTCTCTCTCTCTCACTCTCTATCTCTCTCTCTCTCTCTCTCTCTCTCTCTCTCTCTCTCTCTCTCTCTCTCTCTCTCTCTCTCTCTCTCTCTCTCTCTCTCTCTCTCTCTCTCTCTCTCTCTCTCTCTCTCTCTCTCTCTCTCTCTCTCTCTCTCTCTCTCTCTCTCTCTCTCTCTCTCTCTCTCTCTCTCTCTCTCTCTCTCTCTCTCTCTCTCTCTCTCTCTCTCTCTCTCTCTCTCTCTCTCTCTCTCTCTCTCTCTCTCTCTCTCTCTCTCTCTCTCTCTCTCTCTCTCTCTCTCTCTCTCTCTCTCTCTCTCTCTCTCTCTCTCTCTCTCTCTCTCTCTCTCTCTCTCTCTCTCTCTCTCTCTCTCTCTCTCTCTCTCTCTCTCTCTCTCTCTCTCTCTCTCTCTCTCTCTCTCTCTCTCTCTCTCTCTCTCTCTCTCTCTCTCTCTCTCTCTCTCTCTCTCTCTCTCTCTCTCTCTCTCTCTCTCTCTCTCTCTCTCTCTCTCTCTCTCTCTCTCTCTCTCTCTCTCTCTCTCTCTCTCTCTCTCTCTCTCTCTCTCTCTCTCTCTCTCTCTCTCTCTCTCTCTCTCTCTTCCTCTCTCTCGCTCTCCCTCTCTCTCTGTCTCTCTCTCTCTCTCTCTCTCTCTCTCTCTCTCTCTCTCTCTCTCTCTCTCTCTCTCTCTCTCTCTCTCTCTCTCTCTCTCTCTCTCTCTCTCTCTCTCTCTCTCTCTCTCTCTCTCTCTCTCTCTCTCTCTCTCTCTCTCTCTCTCTCTCTCTCTCTCTCTCTCTCTCTCTCTCTCTCTCTCTCTCTCTCTCTCTCTCTCTCTCTCTCTCTCTCTCTCTCTCTCTCTCTCTCTCTCTCTCTCTCTCTCTCTCTCTCTCTTAGTTAAAGCTTTATCATGAAGAGCAGTGTGATATAATCTTTTAGTTATTCAAGTGACAAATATTACACATCTGGCTGCCACCTTGGTATCACACACAGGAACAGGAGGAATCAGACCTGTTAAGCCACAGTCCCACAAAGCAGCAAAAATGAAGAATTTCCTCTACCAGCCACTGCTTTACATACTACTTCATCTACATTAACTTTACCGGGAATGTGAAAAAAGGTTCTTGTTTAGTTGTACAGCAGTAATTTGTTATAATCATACATTTGTTGTGATTGCATTACAATAGGTACTAACAGAAACTTGTACTAATACGCATATAACCTGTTTTTTTACAATTAGCCTTTATAGCATACTTGCCATTTCTCATTTCATATAAAAGAAGTCTGGAATCTAATGTTGCTTATCACTAGAAATGCAAAGAAGGAATGAAGCATAGTCTGACAGCAACTTGCAATAAAGTACATGCTTAATGCTTATACATCCTCTGCCGCAATGTGCTGTTAATCCAGCCAAACGATTTCCAACCCACTAGCAATAGGCGGTCCTCTCCTATATCATGAATAATTAAATGTCTTGGTGTGAAACTGGAAGTAAGCACACACACATGTACAGTTGATAATGATTCTAATCTAATGAACAGACAAGCTGACTAGCATATCTATCTAGACTGAACTACACAACGAGGTCCTCGCTAATCTTGGCACCACCAGCCGTTTAGCCAGGAATAGCCAGAACATTACACCAGAATTACTATAATATTCTGGTCTGTATTTTTTATTTTGTCATGGAATGCTTTTTCTTGGTTCACACTCGTCATTCATGGTTACTTGTTACCAAGTGCAAACATCTGGTAACGACAGTTTCATTACATGCTACGGTTCATACTTTTGTCACTGGTCAGTTGCTTACACAGCAGTCATCTCCATAACCACGTCCACCAAACACTTAATACATCGCATGTCAGTTATCAGTATCGATCATGAGGTGGCCAGCCTCAGAGTCACTGTCGGAGTCGCTGGAAAGCAAGTCGTGGAACCTCCAAGACGGCCGGTCGGAATCGCCATCGCCAGACGCGTGGTGCTTTTGTTCCCTCTCGCCCTCCGCCAAGGAGCTACTGTCCTCCTCCTTACACACTGCTTGTGTCTTTTCGGATGCGGAACTATCTCTGTGTTCATTGCCGAGGTGTAGTAGCTCTGTCGACACATTGTCTATTTCGCCAGTTTGTGTATTTGAGAGTTTGCTTGGGCCGGATTCGAGGTTTTCGTGCGCGTGATCTGTCAGGATGCTAGGAGTCTCTCTTGGGCGCTTCTTAGTTATGATGAAGGTACCTGTTTTCGTCATGTGTAAACTTGTACGCTCTGCGTCGTGTGGCTCAGGGGGTGTAGAGGTCTCGGAGCTAGTAGTGGAACCATGGCAACAACGACAGGTCTCCACTGCCTTTGAGTGTTTAGTCTTTGTCCATCTCTGTTTGTCCTTCCGAGATTTTTTCTGAGATAGGTCTTCGAGGATTCTTATTTTCACATCACTTGTTTTATGTTTGCTTGACGAGTGTTTGTGGTCTCGTTTTGCACCAGAACTGCGTTTAGATCTTTGTCTGCTGTGTCTGGCAGAGTCTCGAGAGTCTCTCTTGTTAGTACTGACGGCTTCTGGCTGCGTGCTACCAGTGCGAGTATTGGATACCGGGGACCCAAGGGGAGGGTTGTCTGTAGCACTTTTAGTTGAAGATTGTGATTGAGGTTCATTTTTCTTTGGAGTATGTTTCAGCCTTTTTCTCTCGTTCCCTTCACTGCCGCATTTTAATCGCTTTCTTTGTGACCCTTGTTCCTTTGGGCGTTTGTTCTTATTTCTTGATCCAAAACTGTTATTAGCAAGACATTCGTTCAAGCGCTGGAAATCCTTCGAGAGATCAAGAGCTCCATCGGAAGTGGACCACCGTGAGAGGCCTTCACTAGCGAGGTTCCCCATGCTGGCAAATGCCTTGCTATCCAACAGACTGAAGACTCTCTCGTACGAGCTCATCAAAGACTTGTTGTCAAGGGCGTCCTCGTGTTTCGTCGCCGAGGAAGACACGTCGACGGGGACCTCGGGCTGCGATTTCACTTCGGAGTCTCCCTCGCCCCCTGGCAGACCCGTGCTATCACAGGAGGCGGGAGAGCACTTGTGAATCATCTTCCTGACGAGACGCAGCGACTCCTCAAGGTCGGCCTCGAGTTTCCTCTTGATCTCGAGGGGCCCGAGCGCGTGGGCGTGGTCGGGCATGACCGGTTGGGGGAGGAGGCCGGGTATGAGGGGGGAGGGGTAGGGCAGAGGGGAAGGAGGGAACACCGACGAAGACAGGAATTTCAGTAAAGTCGAGGCCGGATTAGGGAACAACGGGGATGACGAAGAGGAGAGGAACGAGGACGAAGACGAGGACGAGGACGACGTGTACGAACTGGAGCTGACTGAGGGCGAAGACGACGACGAAGAAGACGAGGGCGACGGAACGCGTGACGCTGGGGCTTCGGATGGCTTGGGTGCGAGGTCATGGCAGGCCTCTGTTGACCCTTCTGGGGTGTCCATTGTGGGCGGATCCTTCCTGGGGGGCGTCCTGGGGAGCGGGGTGTCGAGGGGAGGAGCCGGGGGATTGGCAGCCGGGTCCTGACCAGAGTCTGGCAAGGAATTTATTATTTAATAGCCAGAACGAATCAAAAGTAAACTTCTGTGTTAAAACAGAGTTGACGAATCATTCCACGCAGATAAGCAATAATAAACACGATAATAAAAACATAACCTCATTTCTTTCGTTGCTAAATCATCACATATTTTGATGATGATTCAAAATCAATTTGAAAATATGTTATCACAACGGGAGCGCAAAAGCATACAGAATTTTATCTCGAATAAAATCGAATACTTTCATTTGAAGGTGAAACAGATAATAAATTCAGTGTCATAATCATCCACATGACTCTTTCATTAAGTCCGTTCTTATCATCATAACAACAGTTCATTATCCCTTAAAGTAAGAGAAGTACGAGCTTGGCACTTACTGTTTTTCTTGTCTCGCGTGTAAGGCAGAGGTCGCATGGGCGCGGAGATCGCCGTGGCTCCCGCAGTGCCAAGGTGCCCCTGCGATCGCCATTCGATGTTGACGGAGGGCAGCGGGAGGTCCAAGGGCAGGAAGGGCGTGCTGGGGGCGGCGGCGGCGGCGGCAGCGTTCTCTCCCGCGGCGCCTGCAGTAGTCGTAGCCCCCTGATCCTGGGGAGACGAGTGAGCCTCCTCCTTCACCCACACCTCCTCCAGAGGGCGTAGTGTGTCCATAGTGAGAAGACTGTGCAGGCTATTAGTAGAGGAAGAGGAAGAAGAGGAAGAAGAGGAGGAGGAGGAAGAAGAGGAAGAGGAGGAAGGGGAGGTGCTGGTAGAAGTGGAAGGCGTCCATGCAGGTGAGGTTTTAATTTTGGGCGAAGTCAGCGAGGCCGCGAGAGTGCGCGGAGGGAGGAGGGGTTCCGCTGGGTACAGGGGTGGCTGGAGCATGTAGGAGGAGGGGTGGTGGAGGGGGGGCAGACTGGGGGGCAGATCGGAGAGAGGGGGTGGCTGAGGAGGAGGAGTGGAGGTGGGCAGCGTGGACTGAGGTAGACTGATGTCATCCGTTGCAGAAGGTGGGCGGGCCAGGGCCTGGGAGGCGGTGTAGTGGCACTTCTGGCACGTTATTTTCACCTGTTGGAGGCAGTGAAGAAGGAGTCTGTAAACGCTGAAGGCCAAGCGAAAAATGCAGTTTTTGGATTATTCCGTTATTTTAATTTCTAGATTATCCATTTTCGATTTAATTACAATACCCTCTACAGCTTTAAAGTATGTAATTAAATTCGTTGTCTATATAATACTACTACTAGTGCTTTATGTTACCTGAATTAATCAAACATGGAATATCGAAACGGAATGGATATGAAACAACATAATATATCAATAGAAGTCGAAACAAAAGCCACAGATTAAGTTTAAGGTAAGCGATGGCGAACTTTTTTCGAAACAACACATCTGGTAATTAATTTGTCACGTGATGTTTCATGGTCGGCCATAGAATCAGGTGATATTCCGCACAACGCCAGAACTTCCTTTACCTGCGTGACTGCCGCCAGGTGCGCGGAGATGGTCCCGGTGACGTAGAGGCAGCACGCGGCCTGGCAGGACAAGCACCGAGTCGACTGCCGCAAGAAAACCGCGAGGCCGTGGATGTCGATCAGCTGGTGCCGCCCTCCCGCCCGCATCACGCCCGCGCTGGCTTTCGTGGCGGCTGGCATGCTGGGTCGCTCGGCCTCGGTCGTGTCCTTCCCGGGGTTCGGTTTTTCCCGAGGCGGCTTGGTGGGCGCCTTCTCAGGGGGGTCGCCGGGGGTCGCCGGGGGCACGGCGGCGGGGGCGGGGGCGGGGGCGATGGCCGGAGGGCACTTCACGGGCACCTTCACGAAAGTCCCGGATGAGCCGTCGTTGAGAGTGACGTCATAGCAGCCTTCCCCGAGGCGGCTCTTCATGATCCTGAGGGGCGCGCCGCTGAGGAGGCCGTGCGAGTCGTCCCCCTGGACGCCTTTACAACATCGCTCGCTCATGATTCTGCCGACGCTCGCGTCGAAGAAGCCAGCGCCGTCTGCGCTACAGTTGCTGCTGCCGTCGCAAGCTGGGGCGCCGTCCATCACCCGGTGATGGGCGAGACCGAAGCTCAGAGACGCGCACTCAAAGGGGTCGTGGCCAGCCTCATTCCTGTGCAGCATCAGCAAGATCTGTAATAGATTTTTATTGTAATATTGTTCGATATCAATGTGGTATATAAAGCTATATTAAACTATACAAAAAGAAATACAGAAATTACAAAATACTACGGAATGCAAGATTATAATGTAATACGAACATATGTATAGATTTATGATAAAGCAACCTCGTTCAAGAGACGGGAGGGAGTGAGGGAGGATGGGAGGGAGGGAGGGAGGGAGGGAGGGAGGCAGTGAGGGAGGAAGGGAGTAAGCGAACTAGGGTGGAAGGGAAGGAGGGACAGATGAAGTGGAGAGATAGATAG
>NW_028234437.1:20149945-20151636 GCF_977035675.1 Penaeus japonicus | reverse complement strand
CGAGGAAGGTAAAAACCCTTTGTGCTGAGCTAAGGCGGTCCGATGTCCAGTTCCACGACGGATTCAAGACAAATGTTCTAAATCGTTGGTCCGACACCAACCGCTGGTCAAGGAGAAACAAGGGATTGAGAAAAATATGAAAAGAACATTTTTTTCTTCTACATAATGATGATGGAGTAGACCCAGATGAGAAGATGTGTCAGAAGATATGTAAGAGAAGATCTTATGTGGCAGAGGGAACGGATATATTGTTATCTTTTTTTCTGAAGTTAAAGCAATTACATCTAGATCTAAGCTTACCTCTGTCCAGTTTTTTTTTATCAACATCACTTCCGGCTCTCACTAAAAAACGAAGAAGAACAGTTGTCTCTTCCTACGGCATTATCATGCAATACCTTCTTAATATTGCAATGCAGTTTCGAAATCCTAGATCAGTGTAAATTACACCTTTCTTCTTGTTGTATGTAGACCCTTAGCTCTTGTCATAACACGTTACAAATCCTTCATGAACCGTCGTCCCTTGTTTCAACACTAGTCGTAAAAGGTCTTTATACAATTATGACTGCGTTAGTTGCCATGTTGGTATGTGGACAAGGTTATATGCTAGATCAGGGGTCGGCAACTTTTGAATGCAGCTTGCCAGTGTTTTTTGCCTATAATTTACACCCCACCCCCCCCCCCCCCAATCCCCCCCCCCCCCCCCCCCCCCCCCCCCCCCCCCCCCCCCCCCCCCCCGCCGTATGGATTTTTAGTTTTCAAGCCCCTCGCGTGTTAGCTATAATGTTTTGCCTGTTGCACTTTACTTTAGAATAAATATATAACTACTCTCCACTCCGTCCCTGTTTTCTATATATCTTTATTACTCTTATTATCATAATCATTGCTACCATTATTATCATTACTACTATTCATATCATCATTACAACCATCGTCATCATTATCATCATTATCATCATCGTCATCTTTAACATCATTTTCGTTTTCTAATATACCCGTGGCGTGCCATAGTCAACCTCATCGTGTGCCACATACGACACGCGTGCCAACGGTTGCCAACAGATAGGCATTAATAGAAGAACAGTTTCATTAGTGGAAATGACTTGAAATGTACGGAGGGAAAAGACAGACAGATACGGAGAATATATTGAAAAAAAAGAAATACAGAGATAAACAACAGACCAACAAATATATAAATAAGAGGGAGATGTATATAATGAAGAGAAAAAAAATAGATACATCATTAAATATATCAGCGTTCTTCAGTCCTTTTTTGATGGTGTCCACCCTTAATGGTGATTTGATAAAAGGGGGCCACTCTTCAGATTTTTTTTCTTCTGGCTATTATAAATGGGAAAAACGTTTTTGTTCATTTTTACATCTAATATGCAATCCGGGCAGAAAAATAAGAATTCTTTTATCATACATCATAATATCAGGTTTATTCAGTGAAATAGTTACATGGGGGCCACAGAGAAAGAGAGAGAGAGGGGGGGAGGAGAGAGATAGAGAGAGATAGAGAGAGAGAGAGAGAGAGAGAGAGAGAGAGAGAGAGAGAGAGAGAGAGAGAGAGAGAGAGAGAGAGAGAGAGAGAGAGAGAGAGAGAGAGAGAGAGAGAGAGAGAAGAACAAGTGTTAGAATTATATAGAATGCTATATACGATATTGAATACAAATAAATCAAATACATTAATC
>NW_028234437.1:20122445-20132445 GCF_977035675.1 Penaeus japonicus | reverse complement strand
TAAAACAAACTCTAAACAAACAAATAAACCTACACAAACACCACACCACCTCACCCCCCCCAAAAAAAAAAAAAAAAAAAAAAAAAAAAAAATCCTTCCTCCCTCCCTTCTAGAATCAACCAAACCAGCAAAATGAATCGATTTTATCCTCCGAGGGGACGGACGGCCGCTAAACCCACCACGGGGCTTCTCACCTCCCCCGTATGGCCTCCGCACAGCCAAGCAACAAGGTCAGAGAGGATTATATGCCCTTGACTGGTGATCATTTTGACGCTGTTTTTGTGCACTTGTGTTGGTGTGGGATTATGTTGGTATTCTTGTTATAGGTATTATTATTGTCATTTTTATTGTTGTTATTATTGTTATTGCTGCCAGTATATTCAGTACGATTCTTTATCATTGGTGTTATATAGATATATAGATAGATAGATAGATACATTGATATGCATATGTCTGTGTGTGTGTCTGCGTGTGTGTGTGTATGTATGTATGTATGTATATATATATGTATATATATATATATGTATATATATCTATATATATATATATATATATATATATATATATATATATATATATATATATATATATTATGATGTGTGTGTGTGTGTGTGTGTGTGTGTGTGTGTGTGTGTATGTATGTGTGTGTGTGTGTGTATATATATAGTATGTATACATGTGTATGTGTGTGTATATATATATATATATATATATATATATATATATATATATATATATATATATATTATATATATAATATATATATATATATATATATATATATATATATATATATATATATATATATATATATATATATATATATGTACGTATGTATTATGTATTATGTATGAATGAATAATGTATATATGCATATACATACAAGAGAGAGAGAGAGAGAGAGAGAGAGAGAGAGAGAGAGAGAGAGAGAGAGAGAGAGAGAGAGAGAGAGAGAGAGAGAGAGAGAGAGAGAGAGAGAGAGAGAGAGAGAGAGAGAGAGAGAGAGAAAGCGAGAGCGAGAGATTTGATTGATTTTGATAAGTTTACTCATACTATATACAGTGTATGCACATGAATAGGCATAGGAACTATGCCTAAATGGTTTGTACAGTTCATGTTAGATTCTAAGACATACATTTTTGGTGAAGCAGATTTTACTGTGACCCTGTCAATTGATATGCTAGGGCAAAGCTATACATAAGACATAGTAGTGCATGTATATCACTCTAGAAAGACCTTGCAATTTTACCTATTACAGGCAAAGTTCTTGTATTTACGTAATATATCTGATAAAATACCGTCCTCTATAAAGGATGTTGCGAGAGAGAGAGAGAGAGAGAGAGAGAGAGAGAGAGAGAGAGATAGATATAGAGAGATATATATATCTAGAGATATATGAGAGATATATAGATAAGGAGAATAAGAGAGAGAGAGAGATAGAGATAGAGATATAGATGAGATATATAGATATTGATAGAGAGATATGTTAATGCATAGATGTAAGGATATCTTTGTATATATACATGTATATATATATATATTTATATATATATATATATACATATATATGTATATATATATATATATATATATATATACATATATATGTATATATATATATATATATATATATATATATATATATATATATATATATATATGTATGTATGTATATATATATACACACACACACATACACAGTAATAATGATGATAGGAATAATCAAGAATACTATTACTACTAATGATGATAATGATAATAGTTGTCATGATAATAATGATCATGATAAAAATAATGATAAGAATATAAATGGTAATAATATTGACAATAATGATGATATCAATAACAATGATTAGTGATAGTAATAATGGTCATGATAATAGTAATGACGATAGTGATAGTAATGATAATAATAATGTTAATAATGATAGAAATAACAATAATGGTAATAATGATAATGATAATAATAAAGATAGTAATGATGATGATAATAATAATAATAATAATGATAATAATGATAACAATAATAATAAAGATGATGATGATAACGGTAATAACAATAACATTATCACCACCAGTAAAAATAACAACAATGATAGTAATGATAACAGCAGTAGTTTTGGTAATACTAATAGTAATAATAACAACAACGTTTATGAGAACTGCAACATGATAATGATATAAATGACGATAATAGGCAGTTTTTTCTGATAATCCTAATAGTAATCATAATCACTATCATTATTCTTCTTAATCATCATATATGTTGCATTTGATTATATTATGATTTATCACTATCAGTAACATTAGGATTATTTTGCTTTCACTATCATTATTGATGTGGTCATTATCAGTGCTATTCATCATTATTCATCACTCTCGTTACCATCATCACTGTTATTAATATTGCTATCATTATTTCTATTGTAACTGGTATTCTTACAAACTATGGTGATATCATTACAATTGTCATTAGTTATCATTATTATCATCCTTATCATTGCTAATATCATCATTATTCTCCTTATCATTAAATATTGTCATTATCATTATTCTATTACTACTAACGTTATTATCATTACCACTACTATTATCATTATCACGATTATTGTTACTACTGTCATTACTACCATCCTCATTCCTATCGTCATTATCATCACACTTCCCCATCATAATTACTATCAAAATGACCATCCTTATCAAGACGATAATAAAGTGAAAAATCATACTCACATCATCCAAGGTCATCAAGTCAATAATCACTCCGCGCTTCAGGTGCTTCACTTTCATCACCACTTTGTGAATCATTGTGACGGTTTATTATATACGCGGTTCACTCTATAAGGGTGTCAATGACCTTGTTTTCTGTCTTGTAGCACAGTGGTCTCTGGTCTGGGTCTGGACGGCCTGTAGTTAGGTCACTCTAGGGTTGTTTTCGGGTCAGGTCTTCATCCAAAGGTCCTCCTTAAGGTCAGGTTGGGTCGCAAAAGACCAGGTGTTTCCTGTTGATTCTGTGCATGTAAATATGAAAGAATAAGATGCAGTTCAATCCCTCGATCTTGATCTTATTTCCTTTCTTTTGCTCCTCGAAACTCGCCGAGGCAATAGATTCCGCTGAATTATCACACAGTTAGAAAATTCCCCAGTCGAATCTACAACAGCTGATCCGAGGTCAAAGTCCCCCCCTTCAGGCGTGTAAGTCCTCCTTCAGGCGGTTGAGTGGGAGAGCGGAGGCGGAGTGATGCCCAGTAGGTAGCCGGGGTCGGAGTGAGGCATACGTGATGCTTCAGGTCGCTTTTTACTCGACTCTCGCGCTCGCTCGCGCTCCAGCACGCGCACGTATGCCGCTCTCTGATCGATATGCACTCATGCGGTAATGAGATTATTGCACACATGGTGCAAACGATATGTGTGTATACATACATCTATTTATCTATCTATCTATCTATCCATCAATATGTATATATATATGTATATATATATACACAGGTATATATATATACATATATATATATAATATATTTATCTCTCTATTTATCTATCAATCTATGTATACATACATACATTTATCTATTTATCAGTCTATCTATGTATCTATCTATCTACACACACACACACACACACACACACACACACACACACACACACACACACACACACACACACACACATATATATATATATATATATATATATATATATATATATATATATATATATATATACACACACTTATATATATGTGTATGTGTGTGTGTAAATACATATATAAACACACGTGCACGCACGCACACACACACATACATGTATTTGCGTGTGCGTATATGTATATATATATATATATATATATATATATATATATATATATATATATAGATATATATATGTTATATATATATATATATATATATATCTATAGATATGTATATATATAAAGGTGTATATATTTTATATATATATATATATATATATATATATATATATATATATAAAGTATTAATATATATGTTATATATGTATATATATATGTGTGTGTGTGTGTGTGTGTGTGTGTGTGTGTGTGTGTGTGTATGTTTGTGTGGGTGTATGATACATATATTTATATGTAAAAACACTGTATGTATGGGTATACTGCTGACAATGATTGATTAAAGCTGCTGGGGTATTTTGGTAGATTTGCAAAGAAGGAATCAATTTAACCCTAATTTTCTATCTATGTGTTATTCCCCGCAACTGCTTCTGTCAGTAATTCCAAAGTGATCACTACTACTCCGATGACGTCAGCACAGGTGCTAGCAGGCCTACGTCAGCATAATTTTTATTCCTGAAAGTTAGGCCTATCACCCCTGTTGATCTGTCTTCCTTTTCTCGGACCGTTTGTCTTTTCACTAAGTTATATCTTGTGATCCATAAATGCAAGTATTATTGCATACATAAACAACCAATAGGAAACTGGTATTGTATAACCCTACGTGAATATGCGGTGTGTAAGTAAAGCTACCATATTTTATGAATAATGCAATTGTTACGTAAATTTGAACCCTTTCCATTGTTAAATCAAATACAACAATAAACTGCAATAAAGTTTCAACATTGCTGAAATCTGGGCAACAGCTACTGTCTATGACGTCACCAATCCTTGCGATGACTCGGCCACTCATTCGGGTTCTTGACGTCACTACTTTTTGACCTAATTGCATCGACCGGGATTCCCATAACCTACCGTAAATTGGGCGCCTTGTGTTTTTGTTGTTGTTTCTTTGGATTTTTCGTTCGTTGGAGTTGTTGTTGGTTGGTTTTGCTTTCGTTGTGGCTTTATGAAAGTATTTCCTTTTGCAAACTGCTAGGCGCTGTTTTGAGTTTTGTAAAATTCGTTTTGTTGTTTGTATTCTTTTGTTTAGGTCCTTGGTGATTCTTTTGCCGGTGCATTAATGACACTTAATTTCTCTTAATACAGCACTGGGTAACATTGAAAATACTGTATATAAGATTGTTTTATCGAAAGCTGGAATAGAGAGTTTTTCTGGTATTGTAGAGAGTGTTCTTTATTCACTGTCTTGTACGAGTCTTCCGTTGTATCAGAAATATAAACACAATAACGTGTTTACACCGACATGATTTTAGAAAGAAGGCAGATTAGGAACAAAAGAAAAGTCACGACTTTTCGATTGTGTTTAAAGTTCCTCTTCAGACGAATCATATTAACTTATTAACGATATTCTTCGTTCGTTGAGGAACTCTGAAAATTCGAAGCTTCACGACTCATATTTCATTCTTACTGTGGCTATATTTTATTATATATGTATTCGCCGATTTTCCTAATGTGATCCGTCTTGAGAGTTCTCTTATGGTTCGATATATTTTGAGATGTTCACTCGCTCCTAAGTTTCTATGTAAATCGTATTTTCCTTTATTGGAATGACCAAATACTGTGTTAAAAGATAAAGGAATAGGGGACATTAGAATACCGTGATAAAATACATTAAGTGTACAATAATTTTGTAGGAAAATAGCAAGGAAAAGGGAGTCCCGCTGAGCTATATGGCATTGCGATTATAGTTATCTTTAGGAATGTAATATTTCGACTTTAAAAAATACGTTGATATTAGAATTATGTAGCGAATGGTCTGGATACATTACGAGAGATTAAGTACTGACGTGTAACTTTGTAAGAGTGAAGATCTGAATATAACGGTTCGAAAATATTTGAAATTGAATCAAATAGAAACATTTAATAAAGTCGACACAGTGAACTTAATAATCCCGACCGTAATAAGAAATGAATCAATTAAATATCTAAAAAATATCACCAATATTCTCTAAGAAAAACAACAACTTAATCTCAAAAAAAGAAAAAAGAAGAAAAAGAAAAATGTCACACACTCCATTTCCCGCCTTTTTTTCCTTCCAGCTGATGAGCCATACGTGACCTACGGCGTGTGCTGGGTCACTTGTATGGCTGCCAGACAGTTGACGCTGCATAGATGACGTGTCTTGTCTTTGTGTCGTCATTGTTTGTTAATGCTATGCCACTTCAACGACGTCAATGCCTCCTTTCCTAATCTTGCCGTAGAGCCATTGGTTATATCTGATCGACTTCTTGGGATTCAGTTGGCTGTGAATTTTGTTATCATTATCATTACTGTTATCAGTATTGTTATGACTTTTTGTAATGAGATTTTGCCATGGGAGACTAGAGGATAAATGATAACCCGCTTACATAAAAAAATAGATTAAAAAAAAATCGGCATAGCTCGGTAAACCTTAGCAATGTTGCAAAGCCTCTTAGAAGGAATTATCTGTCGATCGCTATCCAGTCTAGTTCCCGTTTGCAAGGTCGCGCGAAAACCCAAAACGATACGTATTGTGTAATTGTACATTGAAAATACTTTGGGTAAACAGGGAGGAGTCATATGAACAATTTAATTGGTGATGCTAACGATATATTTCATAATCAATGTGATTGTGAAATTCTGATTCTCGTGTGTGTGTGTTATTTTTGTTATTATCGTGTGTTTCTACGTGTTTGCGTGTGTGTGTGTTTATGTGTGTGCAAAAAGACATCAAAATCAAAAGATATGTAACACGCATACACAACCACACACACACACACACACACACACAACCACACACACACATACACATACACACACACACACACATACACACACACACACATACACACACACACACACACACACACATACACACACACACACACACGCAGGGTGGTGCACCAGGTATCACGCAATTTAACATTATCAGCATTGTCGTCATCATCATTGTCAGTGTTGTTAACATTATAATCATTACTAATATCATTATCATCATCATTACTTCTGTCGATGTGGAGGTTATGTCATAGGCCGCGTTTATTAATTTCTTGGTTTCCTGGTTGACTGGGTGACTTTTTGGTTTGTCATACGAAACGTTACAGACAGATCGTTATGTAAATATATGGTCGGATTTCCTTTGATTTGGCAACCAGCTGATTCAATATTCATAGATAGTGGGGTATTCAGAGTAATTATGAGAGTAGATTCTGGAACGAAGGTTGGGGTATAGGTAGATATATATATGAGAACACATATATATGAAGACATTATATAGAGAACAGTATATTGAAGACTTCTGGAACGGAGGTTGATATTAGGGTAGATGAAGGTAGATAAAGAATACACATATATGAAGAACGCATATATATGAAGAACACATATATGAAGAACACATATATGAAGAACTTTGGACTGGACTTTAGGTGATGAAGTTCCAATGTTTTGAAATTTTGAGTAGATTAAAGTCATAACGGTCTCTGTCTTTTTCTGAATTATAGTTCTGAAAACCTTTGATGGAAATAATGTAATTTACGGCGTTTTTCTTTTTCTTTTTTTCTTTTTTTTTTTGGGGGGGGGGTGTTATCAGTAGGATTACACAGACTTTTACAGAGAGATTTTGATGAAAATATGTGATTGAGTTGGATCATGACCTAGTGACCGGTAGATTGGAATTTTAGATTCACTTACGGAGGTAAAATGAAATCAAAATACACTGATATGCAAGTGAGATGCATCGCAGAAAATGGGTGTTCATTTTCTTCTGAACTTTTATCAAAGACGTGTATTTTGATATAGGGCATTGGACGCTGATTATTTTTTATTTTTTTATTTTTTTTTTTTAGATCTCTGAGGGATTTTCAGTTCATATTATCATTCTGATTATTGTAATCATTATTATCATTTTTATTATCATTTTCATCATCACCATTTTCAGTGTAATTATTCTGGAAGTTGTAGTATCACGATCATTTTCAATCCCATTAATAACGGTAATTATTATCATGCTCATTACTCAGCAGCAGTAATCGTATCGTTGTCATTATCATCAACATTATTTTACTTCTACTACTATCATTATCATCATCATCACCATCATCATTATTGTTATCATTGTTATCATCTATATCATTGTCATAATTATTGTCAATATCCTTATGTTATTATCATCGTTTTGTTGTTATTCTTCTTATCAGCTTTATTTCCATTTCCATCCCCATGGTTATGCCAGATAGCTAACAAAATAGTAATAATAAGGATAATGGTTATGATGATAGCACATCGAAAGGATCATGGTAACAATGATAACTGATTATATCAATGTTAATGATAACATTCATAACACCAACATTGATGTTATTCATAGTCTGTGCACTTCTCAAAAGTCCTTATGCTTGTTTTTATTTCTTCAGATTATATCTATCGTTAGTGATTTCAAATATATTATCATTACAACTTATCATGGATCCATTACTCATGACATCAGTAAGTAGACGATACAGAGCAAGATTCAGATTTCCCCTGAAGTTCAGAATCAGATCGGAAGCATTGAACACCGTTGAAATTCATTGAAATCACGCTGAACAAGTTGAAAACAAAACAACGAAGGAAAACACAAGAAAACACACGAGTCTGCCGAAAGCCTTTCCCTGTTTCTCTTTGTTTTGTTTTCACCATTAAAAGAGCAAAGTCGAACTTCCTTCGCTACCAAATCTCCTAATTCAAGATAATTGATCAACTTACCTTGTACCCCAAGATCAGCAAACTTCAGGATGATATTCCTACCAACATTTTAAATAAGATTTCACTAGGCAGCTATCTTTTGTAAAGGGAAGACCACTCTGGGTGAAGGCAGCTTTAAGATCCATGAAGGCGCGCTGGGCATTACGTTCCTGGTGGAAGAAAATGTCAAAACAAGTCTTACTTTTGCCAGGAAACCATATCCCACTTTATTTTTTTTTGTTCATAGTTTGCGTGAACATGGTGTGAGGGCAATAGTTCTTTGTCATACTGTGAACATAAGATAACTATTTGTAAATACTCAAAATGTTCCACGTTGGTAGCTTAAATATTCCTATAAGTTCAACATACCATTTCTGTCGAGCTTACCAGTAGAAAAAAGGACCTTCTCATTTCACTAATATTGATATTTCAGATACTGATAGTACTTACAACAATAATGCTAATACCACATATGAAAATAATCAGAGAACAACAAACAATAACAAAGCAATATCAATAATAATAAAACTTAGAAGCAAATCTAATACCGTGGTATCGATATTACACACAACCCCCATCACAGAGGTTCTTCACCCTCGGTAGTCCTTGCTCTGTACCATTGCTTCTTATGTATTCTTATCTGCATACCGTCTTGCATTCTCTTAATTGGCTCCCACGTGCGGGACCTATACTGGATGGCAAGGCTGTTGCATATTGTGCTTTCACGAGCTTTTTAGGATAAAAATGTATTGGTATAATTAGATATGCAGTGCAAGGGTTAGATAATATGCTTATCGCCCTCTGTTTATCCAGTGATAAGACGGAGGTATAATAAGCATTGCAGAATCGTTGGAAATACTCAATGGATGAACCAATAGGAATAATCTACATTAACCTCGGCCAGTCTATGTTAGGTGTCTTGGTTTTTCGGTTTAACAGGCGAATGACTACGGTAAAATTTTGCCAACTTCCAAAAGCAAGATTTTACCTAAAATAGAATTAATATAAATGTAATATAATATTTTTCTTCTCTAATGTAATATCTGCGAGTTTTTCGATATGTGCTCGGAGGAGGATTAGATCATTACATGTTGTTTTTTATTTTTTCTCTCCAGTAAGATAATTTTAGAGACAGTTATGCTGTTGAATATTTTTAGAGAAAAAAATCCTCATGTTAGAGACTGAGATTGTGCACTGGAGTACTCCATTGAGAAAATGAACACAAGTTATAAAGTTTGACAGTAATAGGAGGATATTTACGATCTAGACTTTTTATTGCAATTATTTCAAAATGAAAGTATTTTCAATTTGTAATAGATCTAAGAATTATTGAGTACAGATCTTGATTTGAGGGGAAAAACTCGGAAATGTTTTGAAGTGACTGAAAATGCGCTGCCACAAGAAAACGACAGAACAGATAAAGTACGAGGAAAAAGTGACAGCGT
>NW_028234437.1:20114945-20117445 GCF_977035675.1 Penaeus japonicus | reverse complement strand
ATATACATATACATATATACATATATACATATGAATATACATGTACACATATACACATACACACATATATGTATATATATATACATACATATATATATCTGTATATGTATATATATGTATATATATATATATATATATATATATATATATATATATATATATATATATATATATATATATAAATACATGCATATGCACACTCACACGTAGATAGAAGATGAATTGTTACTAATTAATTGTTTGTTCTCAATCAATTACTGATATATAGATATATAGACCTAATATAAACGGAATAACGGGAAATAGATATTTACCTGTGAGATTATTAATAAATATATGAATAGATGAGTATATAAAAAAAAATCATTGAAAAATATAGTCACAAACAATAACTCGAACGTACATATTCCACACTGAATTCCCTACGATATATAAAACCTTGACATCAATGAATTCCAGTCTTCACTTCCAACTCAAACCCAAAAGCACCTTCTCTTTCTTCTCATCGGTAAAATTAAATGATAAAGAAAGTAATAACTGAAAAAGAAAAAATATATATATAAAGACGCGAATAAACAAAGTACTTTATGTTGACAGCTTTATCTTTTATATCAACGACACCTGTTCGATATGCTTGGAGTTTTACTTACCTTTGCTTACCCTGTGTAAAGAAACTCAATTGCATAAATGAGTACTAATTGGCTAGTTGTACTAATTGGCTCCTTTACTTGTTTTTGCTGACGCCATATAAAGGTACTCGGTTATACAATTGGTAGAAGTCATACGAACTCAATAACAATATCAAACAGGTTATGTACAACGAAGGATAAGCTTTACTTACACAATATGAAGGTATTCGGTAATATGACAACAAAGGGATGAGTCAGATGATGAGGGATAGTGTTGAAAGATAAAGGTAATTGGTAATGCATGGGAATAGGATAAGTTGTTTATAGCATTCGTAATATCGATTTGGGTTGAAATAATATATATATATTATCATTACACGGTAGAAATTTCTGTAAAAAATCAGCTTTATACTGTTATTGTTGTAATTGTTCATCACGTCATTAATATCATTATGAAAATAATTATATGATTAATGTATTTTTTTCACCGTCATCATCGCAATTATCATCATCTTTGTTATTAACCAGCTGATCATTATTGTTATCACCAGTGTTATTATTATTATTGCTATGATTATTCATATAATATCTATCATAATAATTATCATAACTGTGTTATTATTGTCTTAGCATAATAATCATCAGATTCACTTTTACTGTGAATATTATCATTACTATTGTCACTATCGTTATTTGCAATTATCATAATTATCATTATCGTTTGTTCCCACTGTTTACATCTCTATAACTATCATTACTATCCATTTATCATAATTATTGCTATTATATTGTTCTTACTATCATTGATAATGTAGTTGTCATGATGACCATCATTAATGTAATCTCACTGTTATCATGATTATCATAACCGTTGTTTATTGTATATCATTTCGATTTTAGGAGTAACCCGCAACGATGTGATAAAACAAGGAATTTCAAATTCAACCCTTTACAATAATTCAAACCATCACTACTACAAAAATATTATCAGTATGTTCCACAATACACGTTTTTCCTTTCAATGTACTGAAAGGATGATAAGTCCTGTATACGTCAAAGATGATAAGCTTTATTTATTTATTTTTTTGTTTTGCTCTTTATTTACCACCCTGGCAAGCTTTGATGCATTGATGTAAAGTCATGACATTGTTGCTAAGATTGTATTACAAATTAAGGTAATAACAAATGATAAGCTACCATGCGAAGTATGGCAAAAGCACACCTAAGACTTTTGCGCAGAGGATTGTATCATACGTAACAGAAGAGATAGATAGGGAGTTAATTGCACATCTGATAAACTTTATAGGCAGGAAAGATGGACATAAATGCATGCATGATACAGTTGCACACTACACATTAAAGATAACACAGGAGAGAAGATAGACCTGTTGCACACCCATTGGCAAATCTAATAGATTCCACATCAGCCATGACGGAGGAGATAGATAGAGCTAACTGCATACCTGATAGATATACCGCTTTCGATGTAGCAGAGAAGACCGGCAGGAAAGAAAATTTACGCAACTGCACAATCTGATAGACTTAATTGCACATGAGATATGATAGAAAAGATAGGAAGATTGACTTAATTACATGCGTGATGGACATAATTGCACGTCCGACGTAAAAGAAAACATAACAGTACAGATGATAGACGTAATTGCACACCGATAGTAATTGCAATTCTGCGCAACAGATGCAACAGAGAAAATCTTATATGACAGAAGACACATGTACAAAATGCTAAATGATAAACGTTATGTTAGCAAAGGACAGAAAAAAAACATATGTAAAATCACACAATATAGACGCAGTATATACAACATGACTAGCTTAAGTTTTTCAATGGTTAGACTTTTGAAGTATGCCAC
>NW_028234437.1:20089945-20109945 GCF_977035675.1 Penaeus japonicus | reverse complement strand
AGCTCAAACTCAATAAAAATCGTTATCAGGATAACATTTAACATAAAACCACGAACACTGATCATTCTCTATCATTGCTCACCCTATTCAAATACGTCCTCAACATGCATGCAACACTTCTCATCCGATGCCAGTATTGCCATTGCAACCGCGGACTTTCTTACGAGATATGTAAACAATCTTGAGTCCTGCCTCGGGCTTTCCTTGGCTTCCCTCCCTCACGACCCGGGTCACTGGGGAACTGCACACCTGACCCCGGGCCTGACTCCTATTTTGGTGTGGGGGGGAGGGGGGAGAGGGGGGCGAGAAGGACACGGTCTATAGACACACGAATTGTTTTCTTTACTTCGTTATCGATACTTAAGTATTTTTATCATTATTGCTAATACGTTTTTTTAATTATTGTTTATATTGCTTTGATATATCTTAATTTATTTGTGTTTTTTTATGGACAGAACCTTTTTTTTCTTTCTTTTATGTTGTCAGATACGTCCGTTACTCTCGATTAAGTATACTCTACTCTCTACTACTCTACTTTCTACTCTCTCCTCTACTGTTGATTCTCTTTGGTTCAAGCTTTATACTCTACACATTAAAGCATGCCATTTCCATGCTTTACACACTCTAAACACTCAAAACCAGCGCCGTTAACACACTGTATACTTTATATTACTCGCTCTACACACCGTCATTCACACACCATACTTTACACTCCACACTCGGGAAGCGTCCATCATACGCTATACCGCATATACCAGTCTACATATGTTGTCATATTTCATACCACATGCATACTCGATAATATGTAATCCCAAAATTCACACTCTTCCCTGTGGAGTTTGATAATTTATGAAATTATTGTACTTTACATCTGACTAACATACTTAATAAACTTTAATACTTTATGAGATGGTTCATTTGATTAAATTATTTTTATACTTATTAGTGGACATGTAATAAAGATATTTCATTCGCAATTAGATAAAGATACCTCGATTGGTTTACGCTCAAGCAATAGATAAGTTTATGAGTATGGTGAAGGGTGAGAGAGAGGGCCAAAGTGTACAGTGCGAAGTATGATTAGAGTGCGTTAAGTGGTGAAGTAAGACCGTGGATGGAATAGGCTATTATCTGTAAAAGTGTGTAGAGTGTGAAGCACTATGTTGAGTGTGTGGAGAGAAAAATATGACTACAAGTGAAGTGTGTGGAGTATGAATACTGGAGCATTAAATATATGTAGTGTGGAATAAAAATACCGATTTCTTGTATTCCCGAAGAAAGAATTAACGGATCTATTTGGAAATTAATCAAAACAGTAGAATATTTCTCTTTAAAAATAAGTCTGTTAGTAAAGAAACTGGCACAGCCTGAAGAAGATAGCAAAAAAAAAGAAAAAAAAAATCTTAAGCCGCGTTTTATGAAAATGTATTCTGTACTTTGTATGATAATGAAGAGGAACTGATTTCTAAGAAAAAGGAAAAGAACGAAAAAAGTTGGAATGTCGGAGTATCTAACGGGTTTTTTTGTTTTTTCTTTTAAAATGAAAATATTGTGATTCAGAAGCTGTCTGTCCGATTTAAGTTATATTTCCTTCTTTGATATAAGATTTATCGAAATATTCATTCTTAAATATTTTGTTTAAGTCTTGAACTTGATAGTGTTAAAATCACTATCTATATTACTTATATCTTCCCCAAAGATATCTTTATTCCGCGGCAAAATGATTAAGAAAGATTAAGAAATCTTTTAAGCAAATCCCATAATAAAGTTTTTTAAATACATTTTTTTCCCAAATTAAAAAACCCGCCAACATTTACAACCACTAACATTACGGTGAATGCAATCATTAACACAGACTCGATTACAAAACAACCATAATTATCAATAAACAAAAAATGACGAACAGAATAAAAAAAATAAAAAAAAGAGAGAGAAAAAAAGAGCAAGAGATCTTAAACACCATGATCCTTTCTAATCATAATTGAAGATAATTTCACTTAATAGTCTCCCGCGAATGTAAACAAAAAATTACAGGTGCCGTGATTCAATGACGTTTTAGAATCGTCAGACAGCTCGGCTAGGTTAGGTTAGGTTAGGAAGTAAAGACTGACATCTTTCCCACGCTCTGCTGTCACCTCTCGTTGTTTTTTGCTGTCTGGTAGGTAGGTGGATGGTGAGAGCTGTAGAATAGTGATGTAGGGAAATATAACAACAGCAAAGGTGTATGGTGGTGGTTGTACCTTTTTGTTTCTCTGAAATTGTGGTTATTCGTAGTTTTTTTTTTTTTTTTTTTTTTTTTTACTATTATGTGGAAAGATTGTTGGTAGGAGGGTGTGGAATGGTGATGGTGGTGAATTTTGACTTCAGCATAAGGTATGGTGATATTGGGAGCTTTTGTTTTAGTTAGATTGTCACCATTCGTGGGTTTTCTCTATCAGGAAGAGAGGTAGTGAGAGGTCATTACTATAACGGTATGGTGACGATTGTAGACACTATCACCCATGGGCTCTCACTATCACAGGGTAGAGGATAGATGTGGACAGATTCGTCATCACCATCAACGAATAGTATGGTGAGGTTAGTTGCCTCTCTCTCACGCTTTGCTCTCACTGGCCGTAGCCGTTCACTATCAGGTAAAAATATAGTGAGATGTGTGTGTAAATGGTGGTCGGGCGAAGGTTATCATCACCATAAAATACGTATGGTGCTATTGGTTTCTAAAGTCCTTCTTAAACTTTGTTTTCACTATTCATATGCTTTCACTGTCAGATAGGATGATAGTGAGATGTTTATGTACATGATATGGTGACGTTAGTAGCTACTGCCTTTTCATGCTATGTTGTCACTATTTGTGGGCTTTCACTATCAGATGGAGTTAGGGAAAGGTTTGTGTATATAGTGTGATGAGAGAGAGGGATTTTTCATCACCATCAACAAAAGGTATCTTGATACTGAGAGGTCACCATTACTAGTAATAGTAAGAGTATATGTTTTATGGTGATGGGAAGAGATTTATTATTAGAGTATGGTGATATTGGTAGCTTCTTAGATTCATAATCATGAAAAACAATATGGTGATTGCAGGAGCTAATGTCTTTCTCACCTTCTACCGTCACTATTGAAAAAAAATCACCATAAGGAGTGTTGACAGTGACGTGGATAGTATGGTGACTTGGAAATATTCACCATCTCCAATAACAAATGAATGCTGATATTGGTAGATATTATCCAATTATACAAGTTTCGCCGTCACCATCCCTAAGACTTCACTATCGGATGGATAGTGTACCATTATATGGTGCATGGTGTAGAGTATCGATTCTGGAAACTACTATCTTTCCCACGTTGTGCCATCACTATCCATTTTCTTTCAGTCTGTCGTATAGTGACAGGGGTAACTTTCCCATAAAGAGGAGACGTGGTAATGACACGGCGTTTTATCTTGTAATTTCCATTAAGGTAAGTATTTTTGGTGTACGTGGACGGAGAAGGGAAAGGAACATGATAAACTCTCAAACTAATTAACGTTCTGGTGGATTTTCACTGTCGATAATTACCCAAAATATAATTATGATTGTACGAAACAAATGATGATAATAATTTCGAGGATCAGTATAGTTTGAACTCAGGTTTATCAGACTCTTTCATTCTGACAGACTAGATATGATTTACATACTGGATATTAAGAATGGCATTCGTGGTTGTAACTATTGCTCATATTCTTATTTCCTTTATATTTTACAATCGTGTAATATTATTTGAAAAAAGACAGATATGACTGAACAAGAAACCAATTATGCCAAAAAAAAATCAATCTCACATTTGTTTGAAGTTATTTGCTAAAAATAAATATCTCCAGCTTCTAATGCGTGCCATTCCCAAGTGAAATATAGCATCATGTAACCATTGTATTCTGACGTAAATTATATATTTGTACCTGTTCATAAATAATACAGTGCACAATCTGCATCCATGCATCTGAATACAATCATCTACGTAAATGTTCAAGTTTAAGTCCTGGCAAGATAAGGAGTATCCAGGTTTTGTATGAAATTCACTTTGATGCTAGGATGCGGCTACGAAATGTACATTCCAGTGTCGGAAACCTTAATGCGCGGGCAGAGTACGTTGTCTAAGTAGTAGAGACTATTGATACCGTAGAAGCTGCCGCGCACGACCCTCTGATAGCTAAGACGAAGCCAAACTTTCTCCAGATATAAAAGATCGAATACAGTCATAATGCAGACGAGTGTTTAAAAAAAAACACAATGGAAAGATAGGAAGCACATATCATAAACACTCACCTTCTGTGAATGCACGTGAGGCTGTTAATATATGTTCATCTCTTGCCCATATCTGTTTCTCCACATTTGCTACAGAGTTTGTTGTACTTTATATGCAATCTGAGTGCATGCCTTGCAAGTAGGTGACTAGAGGCTTGAGCTGGTTCTCGTATCAGATCAAGTTAGGGTGACCTCATCATCTAACCTGACCGAGATGAGGATAGCGATTTCAAGAATGGATGGAATATGTGATATGACCTTAGTCCAATCTCATATATCAGCCATAAAGCCCTTTTAGAAACTGTTCCTGTAACAGTACAATTTATGGATTGACTGATCATGCTACGTTCCCCTTTTTTTTTTTTTTTTTTTTTTTTTTTTTTTTTTTTTTTGTGACAAAATCGGTGGACGGGGGTTTCTTCCACACGACGTCATGTGGCAAAAGGATGTTTCTGACTGCCCGATCATGTCATGTTCCATTTCTGGCTAACAGATGGCGCTTGTCTAAACTATTTGCTTTTCCGATCTCAGTCCGCCGTTCACTTAGCACCCTACCAATCGGATTCTAAATGAGATGTATATGGAAACGTGCGCAGTCAACCCTTAAATTGCCAAGGCGTCCGATATCGCGTTAGATATGTCAGTCTTCAATTAAAACATGTCGAGAATGTGTCAAAATTACTGCATATATATTTTTTCTATACTAGATTGGATATGACATGTCTCTGTGTTTATCTACAATTCCTTATTCATTTTGTAGCAAAGTCTTTGCAAAAAAATCAATAAAAATGATTTTGTGGTCTCCTCCCCGAATCAAATAAGATGGAATCAAATACAGTAATACATTATGAAACAAAACATTTGATAAAGGAGTGACACAATAATAACTATATAATGAATATGACATAGAATGGAGCTATAGAATAACCCGCGTTCGAAGCAATCGAATCCAACGAAGCAAAACGAAACCGACCCGCCAACACAAATTATTTACCGAAACAACAAATAAAATAACAAAGAAGAAGAAGAATTGGAAGAAACAAAAATAAAAGACAGACATAAAGATGTAAGATGAATACCCATCCCTCCTCCTGGGAGAGTCTAAACGAGATGGGGGTTACGGGGGCACACGGAATCACCCGAGTAAAAGAATGAGACAGGTAATCCAGCTGGATAATGGCTCCTGGCGCAGGGCCTGAGAACAATGCTTTCCCTCAGCCCCGGCCGGTCCTTCCTCCTCTTCCTCCTCGTCATGGCGTCCTGGAGCACCTAAGGGCTTGGGTCGGCCGGCGTCTTTTAGCCGTGGAAAGGAGCGACCATTATCCGAGCTGCGACGCCTTGCTGGAGCCCTCTCGCCAGGTCAAAGGTCAGATAAACACCACCGACCGCAAAGTCCTACCTACCCACTCCCGCACCCCCTTCTAAGAAAGAAGAAAAAAAAGGTAAAAACGAGAATGGATTAATTGGCTTCATATTAACTCTATTAGGGTTTAATATCCGTCGTGCGAGCATGAAATTCTTGTCGTAGAGATAACATAGTTTTTAGGGGACTTGGGTTGCTGTGCTCGAACTTTCTCTGTCCAGCCCTCTTGGGGACCGTGTCTTGGACCGCGTTGTCTTTAAGGAGTCGCTCGAATTCGCAGTCAGAGATATATATCTGTGCACCCATAAGAATGATTATTTTGTACTGCATTTTATATATATATATTTATAATATATATATATATATATATATATATTAGATATATATTTTTATATGATTATATATAAACACATACACACATATAACTAATACATATATATAATATATTATATATATATAGTTATTATATAATATATATATTTATATATATATATATATATATATTTAAATATTTATATATATATATATATATTATATATATATTATCTATATATAATATATATATATATATATATATAATATATATATATATTTATATATAATATTTATATATATATTTATATTATAATATATATATATGTATATATATATTTTAATATATTTATATATATATATTATAAATATATTTATATATATATCTATATATATATGTATATATATATGCACACACACACACAGATGTAAGTGTGTGTGTTGTATATTATATATATATATATATATATATATATATATATATATTTTATATATATTTATATATATAATATCATAATATATATTTATATATATATCATATTATATATATATTTATATATATATACATATATATATATATATATATATATATATATATATATTATATATATTATATAATATATATATATATATTATATATATATATATGCACATGTTTGTGTGTGATAGCGCATGCCCGCTCATCTGATAGCATTCAGGGCACGTGTCCTGTCTCAGGTGAAGCAGATGGGTCACGGTGCCTGCGCTTGGCACTCGCACCCTTCTTTTAAGCGACTGGATTACCCGGCGTGCATGACCCCGAAATAAGGTCTTTCCCTTTAATGAAATGCAGGACCGCTTCCCAAGATGACCTCATTATAGGATTTTTTTGTTTTACGAAATGAAAGGATTTTTGAGATTCCTGATTCAGTAACTGCACATTTGGAAGGAGAGGAAACATGCAAATGTTGAATAATGTGATGGTATTGCATATTTCATCGTGACCTTAAATGCATATGATGATTTCGTGTTAACGGGGTTTATATATTATTAGACAAAAATATATATATATCCAGAAGCATAATCAGTTGTCCTCCCTTTATAACAATGTCATTAAAGGTTAGTTGCTCGATCATAATTTGATGCAACAAAATAAAAGGCTAGTTTTTATGCCGGGCGTTGGTTGCAGAGAAGTAGGGGTCGCAATCTTAGGGTAATATATTGCAAAAAAAAGTTATCTTAAACAAAAGAGTTATTTCTGGAATGCGGTACACGAGATGGGAGGAAACGTGGACTGACATAGAAAGATAAAAGGTAAAGCAGTTATAAAGGGAATGGACATTACTATCATCATGATCATTGGAATTATCAAGACAATTAGTGATGTGATAATGATACAGATGATACTAATATTAATGATGATAGTAATTATGAAATTAGTAATAACAATTAAAATTATAATGATAATTGTAATGATGATTATGGTAATAATGATATTGATGATGGTGATAACAGTGATGATAATAAGACCAACAATAATATCAGTAACCAAAGTCTTCATGCGATATAAATAAACTTTACTACCGACTTAAAATCCAACAGTTATAACCGACTCTTTAACGGTTCCGCAAAATTTGAAATCTCTCCATTTTGATGCTTCAGTTGGCCTCCACACGTGAAAGCTTCATCGCTGCCTCTTCAAATCTATAATTTCCTTTAACGAATTCACATTTCATGGTGAACACAACAGGGAGTACGAGACTTCTGTCCTGTTTTTGACTCGGAATGATCAAGAGAGTGAATTATGCCTTGTGTGGCCGACACGTTGCTGTTTTTACACGTTTTGTACATAGTGGGTAGTCTTTTTTAAGTGGAAAGCGGTTGAAAAGTTTTTTTTTTGTTTTGTTTTTTTAATGTAGGTTATTCTTTTTCATAATATTGGTGAAGTTATTGAATTAATACAAAAGAGGGAAGAAGTGACCGGGAGTGAATTTTTGCCACTTGATTTTTGTTTTTATTTTCATCCTCACCCATGTGTATGACCGAGCTCTTGTTGTCAGGGCTGTTCGTATTGATATTCTAGTCGTTCATGTGCGCTCAGCTGGTCCATGACTCAGAAATATTTATTTTGCATTACGACGCTGAGTAAGATCGACTCATCCTTTGAGAACCTTCGTTTTTGTTTGACTTACGAATTTTCAAAATTTGTATGCTGGCCGCACTCTCACTCTAAATTCTTCCCGACTTTTTATTTATATATGATGTTTGTCTTTGTAGCAATATGTATTTAGAATAATGAACAATAACTATAAGCAACTTAGCCGCAACGACTGGCCTGGAAAATATATTCCTGTTCATATTTTTTTTCCAATTCTTTCTTTCTTGGGTGGAAAAAAATATTCGGAAGATTCAGGAGCTTTCCCTTTCCAGGAGGGTCGCCATGAAGCCATGATGAAAGCATTGCTCACCGACCGGATTATTTTTCTTGTTGTATTTTCGTTTGTACTTGGATTTTAAATTCGCAACTCTGCGGTAATGATATGAAAATGTAAACAAATGTCAGTTCACTACAAAACATACCTGGATCTTTGAGGAGGATCATGGCTGCCTTACGAAGCATGTGGCCAGCTGGAGATAAATGGTAATAGTGCTATGCTGTTCGCAGATGTTCATATTCTTTATTGAATCCATCAGTCAATCGCAGATGACAGTTTTATGTATGTCGCCACTTGCATAGAGCACTACCTGCAGTAAAGGTGTTTACTGTTTATCATAAAAATGTGTGCTCTGTCGGAAGATTGAAGAAGGAAAATACACGATAGATAATACAGATTTCGATAAGAAAAAATAACGATGCACGAATATGTTTCATGTAATAAGAATAATCTCCCCCCCCCTCTCCCCTTTCCCCTCTCCCCTCTCCTCTCCCCCTCTCCCCCCCCCCTCTCCCTTCCCCCCTTCCCCTCTCCCCTCCCCTCTCCCCCTCCTTTTTTCCCCTCCCCCTCTCCCTCCTCTCCTCCCCCCTCCCTCCTCTCCCCTTCTCCCCCTCCTCCCCCCCCCCCCCCTCCCCCCTCTCCCCCCCTCCCCTCCCCCCCTCCCCCTCCCCCCCTTTCCCCTCCCCTCCCCCTCTCTTTCCCTCCCCCCCCCTTTTCCCACCTCCTCTTTTTAACCCTTCCCTCCCCCCTCCCCTTTTTCCCTCCCCTCCCCCTCCCCCCCACTCCCCTCCTTCCCCTTCCCCCCCCCTCCCCTCCCCTTCCCTCCCCCCTCCCCCTCCCCCCCCCTTCCCCCCTTCCCCCTTCTCCCCCCCCCCCCAAAATTTTCTCCCTCTCCCTCCCTCTCCCTCTTCCCCCCTCCCTTCCCCTCCCCCCTCCTTCCCCCTCCCCTCCCCCTCCCCCCCCTCTTTCTCCCTCTCCCCTCCCCCTTCCCTCTCTCCTTCCCCCTCCCCCCCCCTCCCCCCCTCCCCCCCCCCCCCTCCCCTCCCCCCCCTCTCCTCTCTCCTCCCTCCCCCCTCCCCTCTCCCCCCTCTCCCCCCCCTTATCCCTTCCCTTCCTCCTTTCTCCCCCCCATTTCCTCCCCCCCCTCCCCCCTCCCCCTTTTCCCCTCCCCTTCCCTCCCCCCCCCCCCCCCCCCTCCTCTCCTCTCCCCCCCCCTCCCCTCCCCCCCTTCCCCCCCCCTCCCCTCCCTTCCCCTCCCCCCTCCCCCCCCTCCCCCTTCTCCCCTCCCCCCCCCTTCCCCTCCCACTCCCCTCCCCCTCCCCCCTCCCCCTCCCCCCCCCCTCACCTCTTCCCTCTCCCTCCCCTCTCCCTTCCCCCCTCTCCCCCTCCCCCTTCTCCCCCTCTCCCCCCCCTCCCCCTTCCTCTCCCCCCCCCCCCTCTCCCCCCCCTTTCCCCCCTCTCCCCTCCCCCCCTCCCCCCCTCCCCCCTCCCCCTCCTTCCCCCCCTCTCCCCCCCTCTCCCTCTCTCCTTCCCCTCTCCCCCCCCCCCCATTCTTCCTCCCTCTCCCCCTCCATCCCCTCTCCCTCTCCCCTCCCCCCCCCCTTCCCCCTCCCCCTCTCCCCTCCTCCCCCCCCTTCCCCCTCCCCCCCCCCCCCCCCACCTCCCCTCTCTCTTCCCCCTCCCTCCCCCCCCCCCTTTTCCCCTCTCCCCTTCCCCCCCCTCTCCCCTCCCCCCCCACCCCCTCCCTTCCTCTCCCCCCCTTCCCCCCCTTCCCCTTCTCTCCTCTCCCTCCCCTCCCCCTCCCCCTCCCCCCCCCTTACCCTCCCTCCCCTCCCCCCCCTCTCCCCCCCCTCCCTCCTCCCCCCCCTTCTCCCTCCCCCTCTCCCCCTTCTTCTCCCTCTCCCCCCCCCTTCTCTCCCATCTCTCCCTCCTCCCCGCCTCTCTCTTCCCCTCCTCCCTCACTCTCCCCTCTCTCTCTCTCCTCTCCCTCCTATCTCTCTCTCCCCTCTCCTCTCCCTCTCCCCCCTCTCCTTCCTCCCCCTCCCTCCTCTCTCCCCTCTCCCTCTCCACCTCTCCTCCCTCTCTCCCTCTCATCTCTCTCTCCTCTCCCCTCCCTCTCTCTCTCTCCCCCCTCCTCTCCCCTCCTCTCTCCTCCCCCTCCTCTCCCCTCTCCCTCCCTCCCCTCACTCCCTCCCTCTCCCACTTCCTCCCTCCCTTCCTCCTCTCCCCCTCTCCCCTCCCTCCCCTCTCCCTCTCCCCTTCCCCCCTCCCCCTCCTCCATCCTCTCCTCCCCCTCTCCCCTCCCCTCCCCCCTCTCCCTCTCCCCTCTCCCCTCCATCCTTCCCTCTGTCTCCTCTCTTCTCCCCTTTTCCCTCCCCATTCACTCCTCCCCCCCTCCTCCCCCCTCCCTCCTCTTTTCCCCCTCTCTCCCTCCTCTCCCCTTCACCTCTCTCCCTCTCCTCCCTCCCTTCACCCTCCCCCTCCCTCCCCCTCCCTCCTCCCTCCCCCCTCCCCTCCCCCTCCCCCCCCTTCTCCCTCTCCCCTCTCCATTTCCCTCTCTCCCCACTCTCCCCCTCTCCCCCCCTCCCCCTCTCCTTCCCACCCTCTCCCTCTCCATCTCTCCCTCCACTCTCCTCTCTTCTCCTCCACTCCCCTCTCTTCTCCTCTCCCCTCTCCTCCCTCTCCCCTCTCTCTCCCCCTCCCCCCCTCTCCCCCCCCCCCTCTCTTCCTCTCTCCTCTTCCCTCCTCTCCCTTCCCCTCCTCCCCCCTCCCCTCCCTCTCCTCCTCATCTTCCTCCCCCCTCTCCCATCCCTCCCCCCCCCCTCCCCCTCTCTTCCTCCCCCTCTCCCTCTCTCTCCTCTCCCCCTCCCCCCCGCTCCCTTCCCCTCTCCCTCTCCCCCCCCTCCCCTCCCTCCCCTCCCTCCTCCCTTTTCTCTTCTCTCCTCTCCCCCCCTTCCCCTCCACCCTCTCCCCTTCACCCCTCTCTCCTCATCCCCTCTCCCTCTCCCTCTCCCCTCCCTCCTCCCCCCCTTCTCCTCTCTCCGTCTCCCTCCCCCCCTCCCCCCTCTCCCCTCTCCCCCCCCACCTCTCTCCTTCACTCCCTCCCCCTCCCCTCCCTCCTCCCCCCTTTTCCTCCCTCTCCCTCTCTCCCTCCCTCTCCCTTTCTCACTCTCCACCTCCTTCCCTTTTTGCTTCTCCTCTCCCCTCTACCCTCCCCCCTCATCCCCTGTCCCATTCTGCCTCTCCTACTCCACGCTCTCCCATTCCCCTCCTCGCCCATTCCCCACCCCGCTTCTCCCACTCCACGCTCCCCCACTCCCCTCCTCTCCCCTCTCACACTCCGCCTCTCTCACTCCACGCTCTCCCACTCCCCCCTCTCTCCCCTCCCCCCTCTCTCCCCTTCCTCCCCCTCTCCCACTCCCCTCCTCTCCCCTCCTCTCCACCTCTCCCTCCCCTCTCCCCTTCCCTCTCTCCCCTCCCCCTTCCCCTCCCCCCCTCTCCCCTCCTCTCACCTCTCCCACTCCTCACTCTCCCACTCCCCTCTCTCACTCCCCTCCTCTCCCCTCTCCTGCTAACTCATTCTCGTATGAGAGATATTGCATCGCTAGAGATCCTTTGTTGCGAATCATAATGCATGCTTATTGCAAGCAACGCCGAAGAGAGGAAAAGAGAAGGAAGAAAAAGGAGTTTCGCCGTGGAAGATACAAGAGTTCTAAGACAGCGTAGGATTGTTACCTGCCATTTTCGAAGATCCGAGAAAGATTTTTTGTGTTTTCAAAGGGATTCAAAAATGTATGAGACATGGTTAGGGGGATATGCTCAAATTAGATGTTTGATAGCAAATTTCGTGATGTGAGAATGAGACTTTTTTTTATAGTATTGTTTTTAGATATCAGTTAGTGTGGTGGGTTGGAAGCATACCTTTCTTTCATTATCCTAATCATATTTATTATTGTATTTATTAGTTAGTTTCTACGTTATCTATTCATTTTTATTTACTCATTTATTTATCTATCTTATTATCTATTTATTTATTTATTTTATTTTTTTTTTTTTTGTAATCACACTCATAATTTTTATTTGCTTGTTCGTATCTCGTATAACTTTTACTTTTATTCATCTGGAATATAAGTAATGGTAACCTACTTACTTAAAGTAACTTTAAGAGTATTTCGTCGATATTTACTTATAAATTATAAATTAGTCATTATTGTATTTTTTGTAATTGTGTGTAAAATAGATTAAACAGTCTTAGTAATATCTTTAGTAATATTTACGAAATATAGAAACAAATGAAAAATCGAAAAAAAAACGAAAAAGCCGGTCATCAAGAAAATGTGAAACCGCGAAAACGAGGTTAACATCGAAACATCAATATGCGAAAGAACGAAAAATATTACGTAATTACGGAAAAAATAAAAAGAATAATTTTGAAATAAGAAATAAAAACAAACACCGGGAGATATATAGATATGAAAGAAAAAAAGGCGTTTGATATTTAGAAAAATTAACATTGAAATATGAAAATAAAAAAATAAAAAACACACGTGAAATAATATAGATATAAAAGAAAAAAACGGTTAATAAAAAAATAAAAAAAAACAAGATCAACATCAAAATACGAAAGAAAGAAAACATGAACATGCAAATGTACCATAGTGATTGGGAGAAAGTTGCCAAACAAACCAGTGCAACGAAAACTTGCACTATAAATCAACTGGTGTGCAAAATGCTATGAAACAGATTAATTGACCTCGTGGAACAAATCGCATTTTTAATACTGGGTTATTCATTATTATGTATGATGAATCGTATACAAAACCCACCGAACTAATGAAAAACTCGACTCATTCATTTCTTCATATTGATATCTTTTTCATATTTCATAATAAACTAATCGTTCGTTATGCAATCAACACATGAACTCCTTTTAAGTTCAATTGCTTATTATTAACACCATGACGCAAATAAAAATCCCTTTGCATTGTGGATATCATAAAAAATACTTAGATATATTTCATTTGTATTCGCCTTTCATTACAGCCGCAGCCTATTAATCATCGCAAGGAAGTTTAATTGCTGTCAAAGATTTACGAAGTTGAAACCCGCTGCGACCAGGAACTATTATCCTAATAGGATACGCTTGTGCCCTATGAGTAAAAGGAGGCCGCGAGTGCACTGAAAGAGAAAATAAAAGGCACCCAGAGACGCTCAGGTCGTTTGCATTGCTCTGTAACTCAAGAAGAAGGATCTCAACTTCCCTTCGTCAGATTTTTAAAATGGATTCTATATGGCAGGCGAGTGTTCCGTCTCCTACGAGTTGAAGAACTTTGCCTGAATATGAAGTTATGCTATTGGTTAGTCATCGTATTGTCAAAACTTATATGTATAAACACTAGAGGAAAAAAAGTTTTCTTTAAAGAATGTTAGTGTTTGGTTACGTAAGCTGATATTCTTCGCGAAGAGAACCTCGCCTGCAACGACGGACGAAACTCCAAGCCAAGGGTGGAGAGAGTCCTTCCTAAGAATCAACTTCCTTTTTTTTCCTTTTTTTCGAGATCGGTTGGAAGGAAGGAAGGAAAAAAAGCAGTTCTCCTTTTTTGGTGAATGCGAAAATAGTAGATCCAAATATGCCTTTTCCGCAACTGACAAACGAGTTCTGACAGTATCACCATATGGTCTTCCATTGCGGTAATTGATTCTTGCCTTATTCGAAACAAAAGACAAGCGCTTGCACGCATCCGATAAAAACATCAAACAGAGACCAGCCAGGAGGAAGAAGGTTGAAGGAACGGGTTTTAGAAAGGGATAATGCTTTTGATAATCAAATGCCCACTGTGCAGAAAATAAAAGATAAATACTACTATATTCAGAAGGCACAACATTTAATCAGAAACGAACGCGGTGTTGCAACCCCATGCCTGTGAAGGAGGAAAAAAGCTAAACATAGTAGCTTGGAATTATATCTAAAAATCAACGTAAAATTCCGTCAAGTTTTAGGTTATCAAGTAGTTTATTATACATCTCTATATCAATATTCATTGCAACGAACATAGAAAAGGTTTGAATGAAGATGAATGATTTTTCTTATTGTAGAATATACATTTAGTGTTTTGATATAGCATCTTTATCGTAACTCCGAAAAAGATATGATATTAAAAGCAAATGGAAGAACATAAACTTATTCATGTTGCTTCTGTAAAGCAGAACATTACTTGGTATTAAAATAACTAAGATCCTAGTTTTTCAATGTATTTTTATCTATGTATTTTTCTATTTATAATAACATCATTTGATTATTTTTGCTTTTAAAGTGTGGTTGTTAAAGAAAATGTCCAGATGTTGTTGTTATCTTCATTATCATTATAGTCATTATTACTAGAATTATTTATATTAACCTTTATAGTAGTATTATCAATACTGTTGTTATTTTTATAATTGTTAGTATTATTATTAGGATTGTTGCTGTTTTTGTTATTATCAAAATAATTATTGCTATCATTTTTTTTTAATCAGTTTTTATTATTACCATTATTACTATCATCATCATTATCTTTATTGTCATTATTATAATATTATCATTACTATTATCAATTTTCACATTACTATCATTACCATCATTAGCAGCACCGTTGTTGTTAATATCATTATTATCATTATCATTTTAATTATTGCTATCATTATCAATATCAATACCATTATATTTTTTTGCATTGTTATTATTATCCTAATTAACATTATATCCATAATCGTCCCTTCATCATTATCATCTTCAAAAATATTATTATTGCTATCATCATCCTTATCAATGTCATTATTACCATCGTCTTCATGATCATCATCATCAATATCACCATTATAACTATCATTATTTTAATCATCAGTAGCATAATAATCATTATTAATATCATAATCACCATTGTTACTATTATCATTTGCATTATAATCATTATCATTATCAATACCATTATCACCATTGGTATTATTATTATTGATTATCATTAACATCATCATCATCATTGCTATTACTATTATTATCATTACCATCGTCATTATCTCTCATATTCGGAAAATTCGTGTCATCTCTTTATCATCTATCTGTCATTCATTATTCGGCTCTTATTATTATCATCACCATTAGTATTATGATGATCATCATCATCGTTATTATTGTTATCATTATCATTATCATTACCAGCATCATTACCTTTTATATTATAATCATTATCATCTTTATAATTGTTGTTGTTGTTTCTCCTGTTGTTATTATCATTATCGTCATTATTATTATCATCATTATTATTATCACAACCATTTTTATCATCGTCATTATCAGTGCTGTTATTATCACCATTATTATCATTACTATTATTAATAGTAATATTATCATTAGTTATAATAGTATCCCTACTACTTGCTTCTATCATTATCATCGTTTTTTACTTGTGTAATATTGTTATTGTTATTATCAATTATTACTGGTATTTTATTGTTTAATAGCATCATTATTGTTATTATCATCATGATTATCCGTATTTTTGTTACTAACATTATCACATTAGATATTATCCTAATGTGTTCTTATCATCTAAGCATCACACACACACACTCACACGCAAATATATATATACACAATATATATATATATATATATAATATATATATATATATATATATACATATATATATATATGTATATGTGTGTATGTGTATAGATATATATATAATTATATATATATATATATATATATATATTATATATATATAATATATATATATATATATATATATATTATATATATATATATATATATATATACTGTATATATATATATATATATATATATATATATATATATATATATATATATATATATATATATATATATATATATATATAATATATATATATATATATATATATATATATATATATACTGTATATATATATATATATATATATATATATGTATATATATATATATATATATATATATATATACATATACCCATATAGCGGCCACGAACCACAATCAAAAACATGGACTCGAACCAATTTTACTCCAAAACTACCGGGGAAGCTTATGTTAAGATTTCGCGTAAGGAATAAGCAGAGCACAGCGAGAATTAGGACACAGACCAACATGGAAAACGTACGTCTATGCATCACAGAGAAGAAATATCAGTGGCCAGATCATACATACATGGGGCAGGACACCAGATGGACAAAGAAGCAAACATATTGAAATGCAATTGACACAAAGAAGGGAAGCACAGCACTAGATATTGCGAAGAAATAGGAATCCAGAGGTGGGTGGAGGGTCGCATGGATAACTGGAGGGAGGAGGGTGAGAGATGACTGCGGTTGAATTATACGGGATGATGGATGATTTACTTGAATTTTGTGTGAATGTGTGTGTATGTTTATATAAGTAAGCATCGTATGTATATTTCTTTTAAAAATAAGTGTAACAAAACAGATAAAACACAAATAAAACCCCCTTGTGCCGGCGTGCAGTCGAGGCGTAACAGCGGATTCGACAGATGCCATTCACTTTGGCGTCGCTATGGCAACCACCATCGCGCCGAAACGAAACGATCAGAGAGCGCACTTCGGCGACCCCATCCCCCGCCGTTCATCACTCGATATTAAGATGCGGAGGATGCAATTCCGCACGCAAGGCGAGCCCCGGACGGCAAGCACAGCTGCATTGCTTATTCTTGCTTCGCGTCGATCCCCAGATAATGAGGCAAGGAACCGAAGCCGGACCTGTTAGCGTCGCCTGTGCAGTCTGCAATCTGCAACGGGCGGCGTGCTCTGGTTGCACGCTTCTCTGCAGAAAGGGAAGGAACTGGTGAATGAGGATGGAGGATGACACGCAGCGGGAGAGGGGAAACGAGAGGAGGGAGAGAGTAGAGAGAAAAGAGAGTGGGAGAGAGAGAGAGGGAGAATGAGAGCTAGAAAACGAAGGGAGGAGAGAGGGAGAAAAAACAGAAAGTAAGTGAAAGAGAGAGCGCGAGAGAAATAAAATACAGATTAAGAAATTAGAAAAATCGAAATGGACACCAATATGGAAGAAGCTTTAAAAGAAGTAGCGAAGGAGAGAGAAAGAAGGAACAGCGCGAGACGAGAGCGAATGGAAATCAAAAGGGCGGGGCTCGAAAGGCGGTCAAGATATGGACGGTCATTTACATAAAACACGCAGTTTTATTAATCATGCTTTACATTAAAAACGTGCACTGCTCCGGCTCCTTCCAGCTCCTTTCCCTTCAGTTCCTCGGCCAAAACAACATCAAGGAAAAGACCCAACGTCTTCCTCAACATACCTCCACGTCGGAGCAGGTTCTCGGTCTCTGGGTTTCCTTTCCCGAAGCCAAATGCCACGACATTCCCGGGCCTCGTGTGCAATTATCAAGGGCCATCGCGTTTACACTTCCATTGCTTTTGTTGCGCGTCGCTCACTCTGCAGTCGCATGCGCCTGTCACAAAATGGCGGGGGACGCTCGAGAGAGGAGAAGGAAAAGGAAGACACGGCAGAGAAAACGTGGCTAATTATCCAGATGGCGGTCGGAGATAGACAGGTTTTACGTCGACGGTAGAAGTGAGGTAAGGAGGAGATAAGATAGGAGAGACAGAGGCAAGGCGGGGATCTCGACACCGGGAAATCCTTTATTTGGACCTCCTATCAAGAGCGCGGATCTGGCAAGATACCCAACGTGCTGTGACTGATCTCATCTACCCGGTGGTCCGAGGGGCACGGCGAAGCGAAGTAGAAAACATGAAGGTCCTGAGGAGAGGATTTGGAAAGGAGGCATGTTGTGTTTAGGAACATCTGTTTTCCTTGAGCGTCTATGGTGATTATTATATGAGGTCCTTTTGTTGATTTGCAGAATCGTGTTATCCTATAGGTTTTATTGCCTCGTGACGTCCCGCAGTTTATGCCCGTGTCATCTGGTCCTTTCTCTCGTTCGCAGAAACATCGTTGGAATTGGTATGTAACGTTTCTCATAACTTCGCCGTATTTGGTATGGCGCTTAGATTTACAACTAAGAAATTGTTTACAGGTACTTGGCGATACAGTCACTCGGCGATGCAACAAAGACTTTTTAATACACCTGAAGCTCAGACACTACCCCACTCCCCTCCCCCCCACGCCCCTCCCCCCATCCCACTCCAAGAAACAACCCACCCCCTTTCTCTTGGTGTGCGTTGAATACTAAAAAAATATATATCAAGCAAAATGAACACATAAAAGGAACACAACTTGATCTTTCAATGCTACAGCCTCAGAGATTGGAGTCTCGTGTGTTGTTTGCCAAGAATTGTCGTCTTGAATCTCATAGTATTTACTTTATAATCATCACACTACGTGCAACAGTACAGGAGGTGATTGTCCTCTGACCCTTGAAAGCTTTTGAAAATGTTTATATTCATTTATTTGTTGACTTTTTTTTTTTTTTTTTTTTTTTTTTTTTTTTTTTTTTTGTTATTACTATCATCTTTATTGTTATTCCCTTTAAAGTATTTGAGTTTGATTTACATTTCTCTACGGCATGACTTTTATTATCATTTCTTACCTGTGTCTGCCCCTTCTCTATGTACTTATGAAAACGAAAATCTGAAAACAAGAAGCCATATTTTTGGGTTATGATTTTGAGACCTAAAATACCGTTATCTGAAAAGGAATCATTAGTATATCCCGTGCATTAAAATTTATTTACTCCTAACACTTATACTTGATATATTCAAATTTGGTTCACTTTTTTATCATATATAGCCATTCAGAGTATTTCATTGAATCTAAAAAAAAATATCAACGATCAATTTTGCATAATCCATATCTCTAATTATGCATAATCATTCTAACCTAATCTCAAAAATGATTCCAAGAGACCCAGATTCTGTGTATGGATCCCAAAACAATATAAACTCTCCTAAGAAATCAATTCTTTGAATGCAAAGGTAGGTTCAGACACCAAAATTGCATCAAAAATAGCACCGAACACTTAAAATAGAATTCTAGAATGCTAGTAACGCTAATGGCATAAGAGTAAAATATAGTATACATAGATAACACTATCACGATGGTGTTGCTGGAGACACTATAGTAATGACATCGAGTTCTGCTAGCATAGTCCCTGCTCCCACTAATAGCAACATCAATGGCAAATTGCTAGGAAATACTAAAAGAACAAGATCATTGCAACAGGGATTCGGATAACTTGTTCACCTCCTTAAAAGCTGTGTTCTTTCAGAAATATGTATTGTATTTTTTGCGGTATACAACGTACAATTGTTGAGGCTGTTTTGTAGTTCTTTTGTAACTTGTTTATTATTATTATGGTTATCACTATAGTTATTGGTATTATTGTTGTTGTTATTAGTTTAGCATTATCATTATTGGCATTATCATTATTACCATTGTGATTATTATTCTCATTTTTCTCATTATCATTATTATCATCATTATTATTGTCATTAAAATCATCATGATTATTAACACTCTGATAGTGATGATAATAATTTTTATGATTATTATCATTATCATTGCTGTTGCCATTAATATTATTATCATCATTATCATAATCATTAGCATTATTATTACTGATGTTATTGTTTTTATTAAC
>NW_028234437.1:20069945-20077445 GCF_977035675.1 Penaeus japonicus | reverse complement strand
AGCCTGGGGGAAAGGATCACCTGTTGTGATTATGGCGCGAAGGGCTTAAGAATGGAAAAGATAGCACTCGTGTCCTTTTCTTTTCGTTTCTGCTCATTTATCTGTCTAATTTGTTGTTTTTTTTATTCTTATTGAAGAAATCCCGTTTTCCCCGAAGCCTGACTCCGACCCGACGACACACTGTCAGGGATCATGACACACTGTCAGGGATCACAGGCCCTCCATTAACCCACAACGTATAATTTTTTCCCTCGGCAAAATACTGAGGTCTCAAGACATACGACCTGAATCACCCTTTCCCTTCACCCCCGAAGAGTTCTTTTTCCTAGATCGCGCAACACGACCTATATGCAGGAGCCGAGAGCCCTTCCCTGCGATTTCTACTTGGCTGAACTGGGCGGCTCCATCGGGCATCTCGGGAGCGCTGGGGACACCGTCAAACCCCCTCCGACAAGCGCGCCGAGTGGACGCTCTCGCTCTGTCCTGCCTGTTGACCGAAATTCTTAGCCACTTTTTATTGATCAGTTCCCCTTCCTTTCGTCAGAAGAATTGGGCAAAGTGTATTTTCATATTTTGTGCTGAAGGGTGTCGGGACTTTCTTCTGCAATCGACGGACTTTCCCTAACGAGAGTGTACTCGAGTGTCGCTAGACCCAACCAACTGCAGACGGACGAAAGACATCGCCAGGGACCCCAGCCTTTCCTTTGCTACAGACTCGAGAGCGAAGCGTGGCTCCTTCCAACCTGATGAGCCAGTCCTGATGACCAGCGGGCCCATCACTATGGGAAGTCTCCGAGAACGCATACACTCGTAAAGGACACTAGGTTAGCCCAGCGAGGCAGAACTCTGTGAACGGAAGAGAACACGACAGCGATGCCTTCCCTAACAAGTAAGTGATCAACTCTGTCTTGTTTAAGCACAAAGCAGGCTGTTCCATAAGGCTTTGAGGACAAAATGGCCCGAAAGTCAAAAGAATGTCAGTCGAATTTCCGTTAATCTATTATCTAACTTGTCGTGTAAGTGTAAAGTGTTTGTATTCTTTCATAGCATTATAATGCGGTGTGGCAATGATCCAGAAGTGCGGGAGTTACTTTGATATGCAAACAATGCGCATCATAAAATATATACCGTGATGGTTTCTCCAGTCCTACAATTCAGAACAATATCAGACATTTGTGCATAGCAGCTTTGTTGTAAACAAATATTTTGGTTCTGCTTCCTCATATTCCCATTTCTTTGGTCGCGGCTTTACTTTCATGTTCCGAGCTTGTACAACTTTAATGATCAATTTGCAAGGTAAGCAAATATGGTAAACAGAACCACTTAGTCCGCAAGACCTACTAAACCATCCACTTACTCTTACCACATACGAACCCTCTTGTGCTACATGCTAGCCCCTTTACAAGCAATCGCCCATTTCCAACGCCTAACGTGGAACCATATGGCGATTTTCTCCCATGCAAATAAAACAAGCGAAGGCGAATGTAAATGGTAATGAATCGCCGAAGCGGTGATAGCAGTTCCGTGCTGGTATGAACGCCGATAGTCGCTGGATGATCTATTTATGCGAGTGAAATCTCTCCGTGCCTTGCAATGTGAATAGCAGTGCCAGGGTGTTTCGCCTTCGTCTTTCACGAGGGAGGGGGAGAGAGAGAGAGAGAGAGAGAGAGAGAGAGAGAGAGAGAGAGAGAGAGAGAGAGAGAGAGAGAGAGAGAGAGAAAGGTGAAGGATGGGGAGAGGCGGGGAGGGATATATATAGAGAGAGAGACATCGTGTTTGTTCTGTAGATTAATTTCAGTTTATTTTTGGCACCGCTTTAGATCTTCGTTAAAATAAGATGCTGTATGTTTTATGTATGATTCTCTCTCTCTCTCTCTCTCTCTCTCTCTCTCTCTCTCTCTCTCTCTCTCTCTCTCTCTCTCTCGCTCTCCAAACACTCCTCAATTTTTACATACAAAAATGTGTATTTGCAATGTCTATCTGTCTATCCATCTACCTTGCCTCTTTATTCACCTATCCATCCACGTGTATACATTAATCAAATACAAACACACACACAGAACACACACACACACACACACACACACACACACACACACACACACACACACACACACACACACACACACACACACACACATACAAACAAACACAAACACACAAAGTTCATTTGAAAGATGCCTCGAAATGAATAAGACTTTTTCAATAGCATCATTTATGCAAAGGCTGTAAATGTTAATAATGTTTAAAGATAGACAAAATTTTGAAACATTTGAGCAAAAAATAAGATAAATAACACATTTCTTGGAGTTCAGAAATTTTATCAAATTGATCAACCTTCCCGAATTAGCTGTGTTTGTGTGCGTGTTTTAGTCGTTTCCTTTTATTTTATCTACTGACGCTTCTGGCATTTGTGTTGGCTGTCTGTCCTGCCTACGCTCCCGAGTCTGAGGTCACGTGACCTTTGACCCCGCCTCACGACACACACGAACCGCCCATCATGGATCTGACCTCAGTTGCGTGCAGAGGTGACCTGTCCGGCTTGGTGTTCATGGCTGGATTCGTTACAGACAGACGCGTAATAAGGGATTGTGTTGGATTACTGCTGTTTGAGGTGGAAATGCTATTCATATATATATATATATATATATATATATATATATATATATATATAGATAGATAGATAGATAGATAGATAGATATAGATATATATATACATGTGTGTGTGTGTGTGTGTGTATATATTTATAGATAGATATATATATAATTCATTATATATATATATATATATGTGTGTGTATATACATAAATACGTAATTATATATATGTATGTATGTATATATTTAGATATATGTATATATATATATATATATAATATATATATATATATATACACTATGTGTTGGTGTATATAATATTATTCTGCCATGTGTGTGTGTGTGTGCATACATACGTGTATGTATGTATGTAAGTGTATACTGACAAAACTAGACAAAGACAAAGGTATACACATACAATGCACATCTCAATACAAATCATCCGCTACAAAACAACATCCATCATAAAAATATCATAATATCGAAATGACACAAAAAGGTCAAGCTAAGCCGTGTGTCAATTAATGACCGATCGAGGTCATTAGTATCTCTTATCTTTTCTTTATCTAAATCTGATTAACGGTTTCGAGGTTCCCGTAATTGGTTGTATCTGTTTTTCATCTGTTCCCGTTCATCAGTTTTGTCGCTTAAACGTTTTTTTTTTCTTCTTCTTCTCTTTCTTTTTCTTGTTCTTTTTTATTCTTCGTCGTATTTTCTTCATCTTTTCCTGATTCTTCTTTTTCTCTTACTTCTTTTCTTCTCCTTCTTCTTCTTCTTTATCTTATTATCATTATTCATTCTTTTCCTCTCTCTCCTCTCCCGTTTCGCTTTCCCTCTCTTTCTCTCATTCTCTTAACTACTTATTTCTTTCACGAATTCTTTCCTTTCCCTCTCGTGTGTGTTTCTGTGTCTTTTCTTCTCCTTCTTTTCCCTTGGTTTGTTTCTTTAAATTTCTTTAGCCATTTTTATCTTTTTTTTCTTTTAGGGATTTCTCTCTTTCTTCTTTTTATCTACCTATCTATCTATCTATACATATTTGTATTTATATTTATATACATGTATATATATATTTGTATATATGTATGTATATGTATATATATATATGTATATATATATATATATATATATATATATATATGTATATATATATATATATATGTATATAATGTATATATATATAATATATATATATTCATTTATTCATTTGTTTATCTGTATCTAGGTATCTAAATATTTTCTCTATGACTATCCATCTATATCTATCTTTATGTCTATGTTATATATATATATATATATATATATATATATATATATATATATATATATATATATATATATATATATATATATATATATATATATATATATATATATATATATATATTTATATATTTTTTTTTGTTTGTGTGTGTGTGTGTGTGTGTGTGTGTGTGTGGGTGTGGGTGTGTGTGTGTGTGTGTGCGTGTGTGTGTGTGTGTAGATCTATCTTTATATATATGTATATATATATATATATATATATATATATATATATATATATATTTAAATATTTATTTATCTAGATCTATCTCTTTGATTCCCTCATCCTTTCCATGATTTCTTTCTCCTTATCATTTTCTCCTTATCCTTTCTCTCCTCCTCCTCTCTCCCCTTGAACCTCTCCCCTCTCCAGGCCTTGCTTGTGAAATGATGAAGAACAAAAGAATCCTTTAATGCGCAATATCACAACCAAGAACCGTGTGCAGCGTTGCGAATGAGTCATGGTAGCAACACTTTATTTTTTTCCCGGTTTAATGTCCTCCCTTTTTTCTTCTTTGTTTAAATCGTAATTTCTCTCTTAATTGTTGTTCTCTGGTGCATTGCGATGATTAGACGTATCAATTTCTTCTCGATTTAATTCCATATGTTTTTCCTCCTTTAGTTTGATCCTAGATGCTAGGAAATTAGTAGTTATGACGATGCTAAGAGTGATACAGTATAGATCCTCTTGTACCCGACGTATCTCAAGAATTGCATGTTAATCAGGAATCGAAAATTAATGATTACAAAATGCCGAAGTTGCGGTCAAAACGTCCCTTTCTCTGCACCCGGCGAGGTACGAGTTCCTCTCCCAGGCTGCGTAACGGCGAAGAAAATGGAGACCTCAATGCACGCCTCGGCCTCCGACGCGCGGGTGGCCAACCCTGAATTAGTCTGTTTACGAGGATTCTACAGATCCTACCTTCACCCGCAACCATCCTTCGTCATAATTAGGATCAGATTCTTTCGAGGATAAGCTCGGGGACGCTCATACTCCTGTAGATAATATCTGAAGAGGTGGAGGGAGCACTCGTCCACACCTGGGCCTGGAAGGATCCGTACCTGCGCTAGGAAACCCTCACTTTCTAAACAACCCTAAGCAGTCACCACGTCGCGAGGAAATAGGTCATTGTTCGTCGCCCGGTGGAAGGTGCGTTCGTCCTACACAAAGTCTCTTCAGGGGGATTATAATTCCACGTGTCTTATCCAACCTCAAAATAATTCTCTCTACCTGAAATAAAAGAACACTTCTTTAAGAAAATCATACCCTCTTTATTGTAAAATAAAAAAGAAGTATGATACAAGACAGCCACATTCACCAAAAACAGCTTCAACAGAACATAAGTCAAATTCCCAGTGAGTAAATGGCATCCCAGCGAACGTAAACAAGACTTGCCGCCTCAGCACATGCCCAGGGAACAAAAAGCAGCGCGGGTGAAATCTTCTTCGATTAGCTTTTCGTCCTTAATCACGTCGTCCCATTGTGGCCACGCGGAATGGCTTCAAGATGCGAGGCGAGGGAGAGAAAGGTCGGGACTGGGTAGGGGGGAGAGGGGGAGGGTGGATAAAAAGAGAGAAGGAGGGAGGGAGAGAAAGATAGAGAGAGGGTGGGGGAGGAAAAGAAAAAGAAAGAGAGAGAGAGAGTGAGCTCCCCGATATATCAGAATCCACATTATTGTTTTCTTAAGATGACGAGGCTATGTGGGATAATCTTCAATGCAGGATTTTCCCTTTTTGCTTTTGTCTTTTTTCTCTTTCATTCTTTTTTTTAGGGGGGGGGGGTCGCCATCCGCTCTTATATAAAGATCCTGTTCTGCCTTTCCCTTTTACACTGTGCTTTCTCTTCTTTCTTAAACATTTTCATTCGCGATCATTATTATTATCTTTATCATCCCTGCTGCCGGTTACGGTATTATTTCGTTATCGTTATTATAGATCATGTTATTATTATTGTTTTTTTGTCATTGCTTCTGTGGTTTATGTCATCGTTATCATCACCACCGCAACCACCTTTGCTATTATCAATAATAATGGTAATAGTAATAATAAGGCTAATAGCAATGATAATGATAATGTTAATTATCATATGTAATTTTGCGTTTGAGTCTTTTTTCCTCCAAAGTCTATGCACAAGCCCTCACAAAGAACTCATGACATGCGGCTTCGCATTAGTTTCGGTTTACACTATCACTCTTTAATTCGTGCAGGAACAACTATAAATATGTTTCTTTTTCCTTTGTTAATCATCGTTAACCTTCACCTAAAGAGCATAAAGGAAAGGCTTTGATTTAACGAGGCAAACGACCGTTCAGGTAGATAACTAGTCCTGCAGGTAAATTGGTCGTAACGTTAATCCGTCTCTCTGTAAACGATGAAAAAGCATCTTGCTCTCATAACAGCCTTAATCCTAAACCTTGACCTCTGACCTCTTTCCTTCCCCCTCCCTCTTTTCGGTCTCATATCCCCTCTCCCTCCCTCCCTCTTCCACTTTCCTGGATTCAGACCTCTCCTCCCCTCCCCCTCCCTGGACTCGAATCTTTTTTCGTCCCTCTCCCTTTCCCCTTTCTAATCGCCCTCTCCAGATCTCCCTTCCCTTTCCCCTTCCCAGTCCCCTCTGCCTGGACTCTCTCCCAGCCGCCTCCCCGATGTTCATCCTACCATCCTAGTTCTCTCCTCCCTCCTTTTTTTTATCCCCTTCCCCTTCTCAATCCCCTTCCCCCTCCTGCCCAATCTCCTCCCCCTCCCTCTTCCCAATCCACCTCCTCCCCTTCTCCCCCTCCTTCCCAATCTCCTCCCCCTCCCTCTTCCCAATCCACCTCCTCCCCTTCTCCCCCTCCTTCCCCTCCCTCCTTCCCTGTCTCTCGGTCCCCTCATTTTATCTCTCGGTCGTCAACACAGTTCAGTCTCCTTTTTGGTTTCCTTTGTCGTCGCCGGCCACTTACCTCATGGGTTTTTCATGCGGGTTTCTCATGCGCTGAAGTGGCGGAGGGAATTTATTGTAGATAATCGCCGGCGAGACAACAGGTAAGATATGGCGTCGTCTTTTCCTCTTGGCGAACGAGGGGAAGGGAAGGAGGAGAAAGGGGAAGGGAAGGAGGAGAAAGGGGAAGGGAAGAATGGATGAGGAATGCTCTTTGCAGGAGGTGATTTGGATGCCTTTCTCCCTCCTCCATCTTTTTCTTTCTCTTTCTCTTCCCTTCCGTCTCTCTTCTCTCCTTTCTCTCTTCTCCCTCCTTTTCTTCTACTCTTCGGCTTTCCCTCTCTCTCCTTCCTCCCTCCCTCCCTCCCTCCCTGCCTTCCTCCTCTCTTCTCCTTCTATCCCTCCCTCTCTTCTTTCTCCTGCGCCTCTTCCCAGCCTCTGTCCTTCCTTCCCTCCCTCTCTCTCTCTCCCTGCCTTACCCATCATCTCTCTCTCCTTTCCCTCCTTCCCTCCTTCCCTCCCCCTCTCCCTCCCTCCTTCCCTCCATCACAGACCCGCCGCCAAGCCAATCAGAACGCCACCAAAGAACTCAAGAAACGCGCAATGCCTTCCAAGTTAAGTCACATAGAAAATAGGAATTTGATGCCCTCGATAAGAAGGCTTCTGACGAGGATTGGGGGATGG
>NW_028234437.1:20062445-20064945 GCF_977035675.1 Penaeus japonicus | reverse complement strand
TCCACAGCAAAGACCTTCAGCCAATCCACTTCCTCCAACTATCATCTATGCTCTCCCTGCCCCTGTGCAGCCACAAGCAGATGCTGGACCTCCAGCACCACCACCCACAACTACAACCACCACCACGCGACGTCCTCCTCAGGCGTACCTACCTCCGTTCCGAGATGAAGTCAGACCTCAGAGAACTTACCGGCCGCCCGCAGCTTCTTTGCCACTGGAAACTTCAAGTGATGATAGCCTAAGGGACTGGAGACCGATATCAAGACCCAGCAGCCACTTAGGATACAGCAGTGACCCTCTCGACGCTCCTGGTGGAGGACGTGACTCTCGAAATGATTCTTCCACCAGTGTCCACAATTACCACTATCACTACCATATTTCAGGAAGCAAGGATGAGCTCTTCCAAACTGAGGGCAAAGCCAGTGCAGACAAGCCAAGCAATGACAGGATCAAAGAGTGCCAGTCTGGAATAGACTGTAGCTTATTTGAGCCTTCACACTTCCTCACAGCACCCAATCAGGACTCCAGTTTGAGCGACGACTCCTCCTACACCTCATTTGACCAAGAAAGACCAAGTGCAGACAGACCACGCCCCCAACCTCCCTTGAACCCACGCCGCCCGTCACGGGGTTATGGCCCCCCTCCGTCTTCAACGCCCGCAAACCCACCGACGCCCATGTATGGTTATGGTCCTCCTCGAACAACAACGCCAGCTAACCCTCCAGCCCCTATGTATGGCTATGATCCTCCTCGAACAACAACACCAGCTAATCCTCCAGCCCCTGTGTATGGCTATGGTCCTCCTCCAGTAACAACGCCAGCTAACCCTCTACCTCCACCTCCACCTCCACCTCCACCCCCACAAGTCTATGGTCCTCCTCCAACAACCCCTGCAACTCCTCCCTCGCCTCCCCCAGCAAGATATGGTCCTCCACCGCCAGCGAATCCACCTGCTCCACCGCCGACGCTGCCTCCGGCCGACCCCTCTCCTCCATCTCCCCCTCCCCCTCCTCCCCCCACCCCTTCGCCTCAAAATATTTATTTGGTGCCTCTTCCGAAACAACCAAAAGCGCCCTTAGACCCCTTTGCGTTCCTGAAGCCTAAAGCTGCCAAGAAGGCCAAGCCAGGTCAGCTGGTGGCATTCGGACCCCTGCCAGTCAGACGTCTGCCTGCCCAGACTGTCCAGTTTACAAACAATCAACAAAGGAATCCTACAGTCAACGACCAAACAAACCTCCTAACGCAGCAGAGGGACCAATTACAACGGCAGTACTTACAAAATGAGCAACAACTTTTGGAGCAGCGTCAGCAGTTGAGAGATTTAAATCAGCTGCAGATGCAAATTAGAGTACAAGAGATGCAGAGAGAGCAGTTGAAGAAAACGCTATTCAACCAAGTCAGCAAAGACAAGTTCGGAGGAGAATTCAAAAAAATATTCTACAAAGGCGCTGTGCTACTGGGTGCCATGTCACTCATTCCCTTCGCTGCTGGTCGTCGGCGGCGGGACCTGGAGGAATGGAATGTGAGGACCTCTGAGGAACACCTCGATAGAGCCACACGACTGTCAGCCTTCTTGAATCAATCACTTGCATTAAACCTCACCAACTCAAGCGACAACCAGACAGATGATGAAGTTGCGAAGATTCTTCAACTCGCCGGAATAGGAAACGTCACAGAGGCTGGACTGCAAGAACTCGAGTCCTTCTTCCCGCCACCACCAGTTATGAAGGACCCGGGCTGCCTCCAGCGGTCCTTCTGCTCGCTTATGGCCGGGCTAGAAGGAACGGAATACCATCATGACTTTTTGCTTCTATACCTAAAGTACGTAACATCAGTTTGTTTCTCTTTCGTACGTCGTACTCTGTGCTTGTTAATCAGCTCGAGATCATGCATTTTGAGCATTCTACTTTTATCAGATACTGTGACCTTATCATTTCCATTTTCTCTGAAATTACGTTCTCCCAGACATACAAATATCATTGCATTCAATACACAGAGCTTAACAAAATGAATACCCAAATTTGGAGCCTTATTCACCGTTCTATGTTAACAACTTCATCATTAAAACACAGCTCTAATATACCGTCCTTTTTCGCAGGATGTTCCCGGCCGAGAGAAGAAGCCCCATAGTAATGCAGGCTTTGAATTTGGCGGAGCAGAGAGACTCGGAGAAACAAACGGAAACTCCAGAACAGAACGATGGCTGTCAGGCTTATAGCTGTCCTGTGCCTGATAACTACCTTTGATTGCTCTCTATTAATTTCTTTCGTATTATCTCTATTAGCCTTTTGTAAGACAAAGTGTACAGATCAATTATTGTTAGAAAGAAACGATGATTGTGTAAAAGATTGTATAAATTCGTGTAAAATTCGTTTTCTGTATGAATGTCGATCTAGCATAGAATCTGTTTATGTAGCATAAAAGACATTTACACAGAGATTCTTCCTTTGCTTTTACTATTACGTGCTTTCCAGCTTTTCGAAGAATAACGACATCAGAA
>NW_028234437.1:20029945-20032445 GCF_977035675.1 Penaeus japonicus | reverse complement strand
CAGGAAGCCTTATAAATGCAAAATATGAATTAATCTACAATTCGCACCATTTTTCTTTTATTTCAGTCACCAATGCAAACGCTTTGCCGAAGCACGAACGGAGATTTTTGAGAACTATACTCGCTTATAATATGGAAATTAACTCTTAAAAAAACACACACACCCATATTTGCAATATATTTTCAACCTGTTTTATTTTCAGCACACAGCAGCAACTCCCACGTGCTATTGTGTTGCATACAAGGACATGCATTTAACAAGCTATCAGTAGATTATAAAACTACGCAGAAAGGCCAATTGCCTTATTAAATATGAACATCTGGGGAAAAATAATTATAGACATAACAAAATTCAGACGATAAGGATATTGAAACAGGTAAATAAATGAAAAGTTTTACTTAGTATGGTATGATCTATATAACCACACGATATGTATGTATGTGTGTGTGTGTGTTGTATATATTTGTATATATATAATGTATATATATTTACATACATATATATACATATATATATGCATATATGTATATATATGCATATATAATTTTGTTGTTATTATCCTCATCATTACTTTTATTAATCTTAATTATAGTCCTGATATTATTATATAAATATATATATATATACATATGCATATATATGCATGCATATGTATGTATGTTATGTATGTGTACATACATGCAAATACATACACACACACACACACACACACACACACACACACACACACACACACACACACACACACACATATATATATATATATATATATATATATATATATATATATATATATATATATATTTAAACATATATATGTATATATATATTATATCAATATATACATATATATATATACATATGTATATATATATATTTATATTATATATATATATATATATATATATATATATATATATATATGTGTGTGTGTGTGTGTGTGTGTGTGTGTGTGTGTGTGTGTGTGTGTGTGTGTGTGTGTGTGTCTGTCTCTTTCTCTTTCTCTTTCTCTTTCGCTTTTTCTTTCTCTCTCTATATATATATGTATGTATATGTATGTTTATATACTTGCATGTGTATATATAGACATACATCTTTACATACGTATACACACATATATGCATATATCCACACAAACACACACACACATATAAAGGTATATGTATATACATATGTATGTATGTATGTATGTATGTATGTATATATATATTTTTTTTTTATTACTTATTTATTTGTATATATATATTTATTTATATAACATATATATATATATATATATATATATATATATATATACATATATGTGTGTGTGTGTGTGTGTGTGTGGATAAATAAATAGATTGATATCCGTAATATCCATATGACTGGCCTATCACCTTAGGTTTGCCCAGTTAGACGAACCCTTTCCGATGCCCAAGGTCCCTCCAGGTCCCTCGAGGTAGTGCTTACATTATATGCAGACATATATAGACACACAATCATACAGACCCACATACACGTCCCTGAACATCTGAACAAGTTGTAAAAACTGTGCAAATTTAGACTTAATCTTATCAGCTATCTTGCTCTTTGGGTTGAACAGAAGCCTATGAACTTCTAACTGGTAGATTACATTACGAATCTAGCGATGATAAGAAATAATCCTTCTTTTTTAAGTCCGTGGGAATTTCTGATATGTGTTGAACGTACCGACGTACTTCTGTGAACGCATGAGAACGTTCTGGAGTCGTTGTTTGCGTGTTTATAATATCGACAGCGTCACGTCATGTCTAATAATGGTCTTGCTGTTCATTTGTTGGAGCAGCGTCCCCTGGTAACACTTTGCACGTTGTTATGGTGAGGGAAAATATATTAGACCTGATTAGGGATTATCGGTATTAATAATGGTCGAAACAGTTTTTTTTTCGAAACGCTTTTGAACTGAAAGGGATGTTATTTCAGGTAAAGGAGTGAACACGTGTATGATTGTTCAAAAGTATTTCCTAACCATCAGTAAATCAATTCTTAAAAAGTAAGTGGAAAGGTAAGCCACTATAGCTAACGACACAGACCATAAGCTTACCGAGACGAAGGACAAGAAGCGCACCTCGAACCGGGGAATGGGAGCAGTGGTCCTGTGGGAGCGGCCACTTCCTACACCGAAAACCATGTGAACACTTACGTCATGGGAACTTCCTTTCGCACCTTTCTTTCGTTGAATACTTGCTATTCGATTTTCTTTTTAACCTCGTTTGTTCTTCTCTGTTCGTTTCTGTTCCTTTACGAGTTGACAGAAAGAATTCACTGGTAAACTGAATTAAGTTTAAGGTAATTCCAATCTTTGTCATAAGTCCTTGTCATAAATCCTAAATAATGGATATAATCCTTTCTCTTGGACGCTCTCCATCTGATCCAACTAGTCAAGATTAAAGCATCTTGAAAACGGTTTTCCAAATGTCTCTTTTTGTATGTCCGTTTCCATTTTCGACTCCATAAGCTTCCTGATATGCATGGAAGTTTA
>NW_028234437.1:20014945-20017445 GCF_977035675.1 Penaeus japonicus | reverse complement strand
GAGATGCGACAGAGGTGATACGATACGACTGCGGGTACCGACAAAGCGAAATAAACATTGTCAACTCAGGAGCTCGTTCATTCTGATACTTGATATCAGAAGATGGAGCGCTGGTTTTGTTTTTGTTGTTGTTGTTGTTACGAGGGGTGGTGTTTTGGAATTGAGGGTTAGAGGCAAGGGATTCTGGTTGGTTTTGTTTGGGTTATTGTTTCAGATTATTGTTATGAGTGTATTTTTGTTTTCGCGGATTTTTTTCTGGGTGCTTGTGGAATCTGCTTGGATTAATAGCAATCCTGTTGCGTTGAGATAGAGGCAAATGGGATGGCTGGGCCGGGTGATTTAGTCTTTATTCGCGCTTAAAAGGAAGGTGAAGAGAAAAAAGTGATAACATTACTCCCCCCCCCACCCCCCCACCCGAAAAAAATATATATATATATATATATATATATATATATATATATATATATATATATACATATAAAGATATGTAACAAAAATGGTATATTTAACTTTCCTTACGCCAATTGGAATTCCAATTTTGGTAAATGTATTTATAGTAAATTGGTAACCATAAAAACACATCCCAAACGATAACCGCCACTTAATTCCACACTGCACGTGTATATCGACAGTCCATTTGGAGATAGTTAAACACTCATATCAAGTAGTGCATCCCTCCCTTCCCGATATTCAGTCTCCTACTTGGCCAGCATTGTTCGTCCCGCCATTGCTGTTTATGTTGCTCGTTCAGAAAGGGGGAACCAAGGCCACCAAAATACTATTTCCGGTTATCAGTACACGATACACTCTTGTCGTCATCAAGGCCTCTGCTTACAGACCTTGGTAATACTAATAAATAATCATAAATGTTCAGTTTGCACTGTATTCTGTTACTGGACGAAATTAAAACGTTTTTTTTCTAAACCGTCTGTCTCATATATATATATATATATATATATATATATATATATATATATATATATATATATATATATATTATATATATATATATATTATATATATATGTATATATATATATATATATATATATATATATATATTATATGTATATATGTATATATATATATATATATATATATATATATATATATATATATATATATATATATATATATATATATATATGTATATATATATATATATATGTATATATATATATATATATGTATATATATTATATATATATATATATATATATATATATATATATATATATATAATAGAAGTTCTCTCAAGACGACAATGCTCGGTGTGTGGAATTTTTCGTCGTTTTTGAGACTTCGTCCTCTTGATGGAATTGAAAACACTTCAGATATAGAATAAGCTTTCGATAGATTCATGATTATAGTACAGTTTTGTGATATTCTCTCCTGCAAAAGCCTGTTATTTGTATGTATTTAATTAGTAACTATCAAGCCAAGAAGTTTGTAATGGCGTGATTGGTATGTAGCGGACAGTCTAGCATTTTATTTTTCCAAACACATTTGTAGATTACAAAACCTATAATAGGTGCATGTGTACCGTCAGTGACCACTGGTCTATGAATGATAAAACTATTCAGTAAAAGTCTGGTCCATGAAGAAAAAAATACATAAATTCATAGCAACCTTGTTTACATTACCTAAAACGGGGTTGCATTATCTAAAAAGGAACTGACTTTTAAAATCACTCCTCTTGAGCAAGGTATCTGTCCTTCCTCATTTGCAATCTAAACACCATTTATCAGAAAGGCAAAAATACATAGAGAAAGAAAGAAAAACTTATCAGCACAGACAAATCAGAGCTTGGCATATGAAATTCGCCCCTCGAAGAGTGAAATTTTGGATTTCCTAACCTCACCAGGCTGCGGTATCCGTTCCTGATACCACAAGCTCTTCCGAATGTGTGGTCGCGATAAGGGAAATGTTGATATTCTAATCACGAATTTAAGGTCACGGAAAGGTTATTTCCGGAGACAATTCGCTTTTTTGTGTGTCATTTTGTTATCGTTGCTCAGATTAATAAAGTATGTATTATGTAATGTATTTTACTATCCTTAATTATCGTATTTCATTTAATTGTGCAACTTTAGTGTTTCTTCATAAAATTGTTAATGATTCTTCGAAAATGTTTTTGTTTATCCTTTTTCGGTATCTTATTTCATACATTTGTAGTTTACAATTATCATCATAATCATTCTTCACTGCCATTGTCATTATCATTATCTTTCTTATTGTCATTACCATCACTATTTTGTTATTGGTATTAAGATTTTACTATTATTGCTATTACTATTATTATCATTCTTATCATAATCATCATCACCATCTTTATTATAAATATTACTATTATTACAATCACTGTTATTACTATTATCACAATCATCATCATCAACAACGATAGCCTTTAATAGAATCTTTATTTTGACGAAAGTTGGCTGGGAACCTGGCCCACCTCCCAAGGCAAATCCTGACAGCATGCTCTTATTAATATTTCTGTT
>NW_028234437.1:19999945-20004945 GCF_977035675.1 Penaeus japonicus | reverse complement strand
ATGTGTCTGTGTGTATGCATTTATTCATGTATATATATGTGAATGTGTGAATGTGAATGTGAATGTGAATGTGTGTGTGTGTATGCGGTAAGGTTTATGGCATTTCTTAAAAACCTTTTTGTTCAGATTATAAGACAAAATTGGAAGCAATTCATTCTTTATTGAAACATTACCAAAATAAAATATGGTATAGCTTTTCCATTAATACAGCTTCAAACAGAGAGTTTACTTAAGTATCTACAATAGGACAATCAAGGAAGCAAAAAACAAAAACAAAAAAAAGGGTCGTAAACAAAAAGAATATTTACAAATATCAGATCTACTCTTCAAAAGAGTATTTTGAATAACAGGCATGGAAATAAAACAATAATAAATACTCTTCGAAAAGATATTATCAGGATCTGTAATATCTAGAGTGTAATAATGTTATGTGTGAATGCAAGATCAGGCAATTGCACATTTTCCAGCTGTTGCTGTCAGCTGTACTTGAGAAAAATAAGAATGGGTGCATTCATAATAATGAAACAAATAATCATTATCTACCATCAATACTAGAAATCATACTGCTCTTCCACACATCACGTGAACAACAATCATGTGAACCATACTGAATACGGATGAAACAAAACATCACTGGTATCTAAGTCTAACAAAATATAAAACATATATATTCTCTCTAAAGTGTTCTCCATAATCTCATCTAATCTAATCTCATAATTTCAGGTGGTTCTGTAAACATCTCTAGTATTCTAAAGAGGTATTTAGGTCTTCTTGCATTCTATTTTGTACATTTAGTACTAATCCAGATTACAATAGGCAAAAAAAAAAATTCAAGGAAATGCAGGGTAGAGAGTTTGGAAAATCAAAATTTAAAAAACGATAAATAAACTACTTATTGATGCTGGTAGTGCCTGTATACATAAAACCATCCAGTGGTTCTGTTTCATAATTTTCTTTAAACGTAAATGGCTCCACAAGGATTTAGCCTTCCTACACCTTCCTACACCTTCCTAACCTCATTTGTTTACCTCACTCCTTGAAAATTATTTTTTTTTAAAGGTTATATCTTTATCACTATTATCTTTGTTCTTAGGATTATCATAACAATTATAACAATGAAAGTAATAATTATATTAGTAACAATAGTAACAACTTTTTTAAATCACAAAAATTCAAGGAATTTGGGGTAAACAGGTGCAGTCAGGTAGGCCTATCAATAGACTCCTTGTTGACTAGGTGCTTGTGGGACCATATATGTATAAAAAAAATAAATATATAAATAAAAATAAAATAAAAAACGGATAGTGCATGTTCCCAGCATCTATGGTTTACGACATTGTAATGAAAGTGTGTGCAATTTAGGCTTAAGGATTTTTTTTTCTATATTATCAACTAATTTGATAGTGGACCTTTTTATTCTCAGCCTCTCAGACAAACTCATTAAATTACTAAAAAAAAAAGACCTAACCTAATAACAATGATGATGATGATAATAATAATGATAATAATAATAATAATAATAAAGGTAATAATAATCAAGTCAAAAGAAAAAACTAAAGCACTGTGCAGACAGCATGCTATTTCAAAACAGTCAAAACCAAATATGAACTACTTGTTGAATCATGATAAGCACTGTGGATTTCTGCCAAACTGGATCAAAAAGAAGGAATGAAAAACACAGAGTAAGAAAAAAAAGAAGTAATCATTACAATAACACCTCTGAACTACAACTTATGTAGAGAAAGAAAAAGAGAGAGAGAGAGAGAGAGGTAACGAAAAAGAAAAGAAACGCAATTTTCATTATCCTACAATCCATAGCAACAGATTTCTTTTCCTCGTATTTTCCTCGATTGCCCATTTCCGCTGAACGCTTGGCCTAGAGCTCATGCTGCAATTTAGTGTAGGATCCTGTTTACCAGCCAATTATTAACATGCTTTCTCCTTTGCCCGCTCGCTCGCATAACTGAAATTTAATTGGTTCAAAGGACTTAGATATATAATTTGTAACTCAATTAACTACAAAAAGAAAAATCAAATCAAATCATCACTGTAGCAATTATTTCATGTGTGCTGTTATTGTCTCCAACAAAATCCCAATGTAGATAATGTATGTTTTCATCGATCACTTTGTAGGATTTGATACAATCAATACCAATCTAAAAAAAAGATGATGTTAAATATATTCTTTCATTTGTGAAGCAAGAAGCAAGAAGCGATATCTTTCTGTCAATATGAAGCATAAATTTCGTATAAGTGCGTTTAAAGTATTTGTGTAACTACTTTCTCGTTTACAGACTTTCCATGTCACAATATGCAATACCTTTCCTTACCTAGCCTTTCTCTAAGTAAATAACATCCCTTACTATATTTTAAAAGCATAAATAAGCCTAGAGGAAAAGACTGAATTAGTGCTCATGTAAAATCTATGATCTTGCATTTAGAAGCTAAAGCTAAAATAATTGTGTTAAATCACTAAATTTTCCATTAGATATTATGATGTAAACAAATTAATCATAAAAGAAAATACTGGAAATAACTTCAGAACAAACTATGTACAAAGTATACAGGTGCACACATAATGTATATGTATTTCGTGTGTGAGTATGAGTGAGAAACGTGACAGAGGTGTGTATGTATTTGTATTGAGCATTCATATGTGAGTGTGTATGCTTAGGGGTTTGCTTAGGAGTGTGTTCGTGTGTGTTCATGTGTTTTCATGTGTGTATGTGCATACATGAATTTATGTATGTATTTGTTCATGGATTATTTTCATTATCTTTCTGTCAATCTGGATTTTTTGGTCATATTTTTTTGTATTTGCTTTTGTTCTTGCCTTCATAAGTATATCTAGTTTTTTCATTAATACCCAAGTATCAAATACCAAAAAGGAAGAAAAAGTTTCATGCATTCATTATTACCAGATCCAAAGGACAAACATTAAAATACTTAATACTGAACTACATTCATGCTACTTTTGTCCACATAACTTAACTTACAGAACAATATAAAAATAAACACATTTATATTGCCAATGTCATGGTCCTTTCATGCAATATATACAAAAGACAATGCAAACATAATGCACATTTGTTCTCCTCTAGGAATTTTTCTTCATTCCTCCACCAACACCAAACTATAACTATTCATGCTATTTAGTTCCAAATGCACACAAAAAAAAGTCAACAGCAACAGTTAGATTAATAAGCTTTTAGGTGGTACACATATCTATGGTGAATGATAAAGCCTACAATAACCATGCACATTTAATATTCAGATTTTTCTTGAACTATCAATATTTTTTTTTTCATTCATTATTGTAGGTATCATCACTTCAAAAAGCTTATTTTTTAAGACCAGGGAAGATTGGTTAGTACTTATGTATTGCAGAAGAAAATGGATATGGTAGGAATTGTCCTTAATACTTGCATACGTTTGTATTAGAGAAAGGAAAAATGTCATTTTAAGTTCTTCTTCATCATTTTAAACCACTTACAATAAAATCCATATTCCCTTCCCCAATGAATTGGGCCTTTTTAAAATACACATGGCTATGAAATATAATAATATGCTATACACATTGTTGAACAAACAATATACTGATGTTTAGTTCACCGGTGACTTATACTCAGTACCTATAAAAGTACAAGTTGTGCAAAGTATTGCCAATCCTCATACTGAGACTGACTGGCATAAATCTTGAAAACAGTAATAAGCACAGAAAGAATTCATACATATAAAAGTAAAAATTTCTTCATTGGTGACCCCATTACAGCCAATGAATACAGGAAACGCTAAAATGAGTAAGCCATATTTTGTCGGTACTGCCCATTTCCATTTTCTTGCTACAACTCAATATCTAAAATGTAACTAGGGTTATGTTTGGGTTACAGAGTTGCCGGTGCTAGTCCTACAAAAAGCTCAACCACGAATGCCGTGAGTTGCGTGCAGACTTCCTATTCTCTGAAATGGCCATCTTACTCTGGTTGTCTTGAGGTCTAAGCACTCGCTCCAGGACTGCGTTTATTGCCTGTATCCATCTCGCTCTCTCGTCCGACGTGGGTGCGGACATAACATACGTCCGTTCTGGGGTGGTCAGGGAGAAGGAGAAGTCTTGGTCTTTACACCCTCTGGGAGCACCTTCTTTAATACTGTAGTTGTCGTCCTTGTGGCCCAGGAAGATTTCTCCTCTGGGATAGGCGTCCTTCAAAATAAAAACCATTTTTGTTAATCACAACAACAAAGTGAAAGATTGCTTTGTGTCATTTTTGAGTCAAATGAGCTAGATTTGACAAGATTTAACTTAGTCATATGTAAAATTTTAAGTTTATTATAAAGAATTGACTAAGAGCTGCTTATATGTATGGAGGTGAATTAATTTTCAATGCACCACTTGCACCTATTGACACTCCCATAGGTGCCATGCCAGTAAGTTGGAGTTTCCTTTTGCTCAATCCTGTCAGCACACTGGATGTCAAATTAGATGTGGGCAACCTCCTGGCTTAATTCTAAGGGGTTTTGGTTCAAGAAATAGTGAGTGAGGGAGAGTGAGAGCGAGAGAGTGTGACAGTGAGACAAGAGAAACACAGAGATAGAAAGACAAAGAGATAGATAGTGTAAAAGAGAGAGACAGACACACACACAGACAAAGAAATGGATAGAGAGATAGCAAAAGGAACTGAGACAGACACAGAGGCAGAGAGTTGCAAAGACAAAAAGTTCACCAATAAAAGAAACTTACCATTGGCCCTTCATGGTACATCAATTTGCGGTCATCCAGGATAAACCATCTCTTTCTGTAAGCATCCCTCTCGCTTGGACCTGTTTTCGACAGCCATCCCTCGATAACAAAGTCTGTTGTTAAGTACGGCACCAACTGTGGCAGAAAATCAGAAGCAATATATTAGTATTCCAGGCTTTAAAACAAGGACACAAAATTATCCTGATGAAGTAATAACAATGGCAAATCTGAAAGATATCACTCCAAATAAGTATACAGAGAA
>NW_028234437.1:19989945-19992445 GCF_977035675.1 Penaeus japonicus | reverse complement strand
ATAATGGAGAAAGAGAAATAAAGGAGAGAGAGAAATAATGAAAAGAGAGAAAATAAAGAAGAGAGACAAATTAAAGGAGAAAAAGAGAGAGAAAGAGAAGAGAGAGAGAGAGAGTGAAATGGAGAGGGAGAGGGAGAGGGAGAGGGAGAGGGAGAGGGAGAGGGAGAGGGAAATGGAGAGGGAGAGGGAGAGGGGGAAAGGAAGGGGGAAGGGGAGGGGGAGAGGAGGGGGAGGGGGAGGGGGGAAGGGAAAGGGAAGGGGAAGGGGAAGGGGGGGAGGGGGAGGGGGAGGGGAAAGGGGAGAGGGGGATAGAGGGAGAGAGGGAGAAGAAGCTGTAACCTCACTTCCCTGCATGGTTTACGACTTTGTAAGGGAAATATTTTCTGGCAAACTGGAGCGTGAAATGAGACAAAATGACAGGTTCTGTGGTTTATCTAGGTGATAATCTTGTGATTTATGCTCCATTTCCAGTGATGTTCACTCAAGACATATATCAGTATTATTGGGTTCAAAAGAGTAATATGCACTAATATATTACCTTTTCGACATATGATACATGGAAACTCAGACACTATTGTGGGTTCAGTTTAGAGCAGAGAAACCAAATCTGCAAGTCCTTAATTGCTTCTACTTAAATTGAAAATATGTATCAACTGGAATTGTCTTTAGCTCACTTCGAAATGTTAATGGTAGTTTCTCACTCTGGACACTAACTGTGAAATATGTCATAATTACACATTTTAGAATACAAGGCTTCAAAGCAGTTCATTGCCCTTCATTTTTTTTTTTTTTTTTACGAAAGACTATAAATAATAATATGAATACCTATCATTATTCATGAAATTATAATATCTATCTTCCAAGAAAAATAAGGAAACAAGAGAGAATATCCTGTAAAATATCATAGGCTCAAAATAAAACCGTACACGCGCCTCCTCCTACACACGTCTGTCAATACTGCACATGCAACATGATGTTCACTTCACGCTGCTCCAATACCATATTTCTTCGTGCCTCGCCCTCAGATGTCCCCCTCAATAAGACAAAATAGGCTAGCACTCCCCCTTGAATGGCCATGACCCCTTGACACTTAGGAGAGTGGAACACAAGCTCCTACTCCCTCACGCCTTCACAACCACACAGAAAATCCACACTCGATCACTCCTCTATCATGGTATCCTTACGTTGATATCCACAGTCTGCACACTCGCTGTTCCCAGAGAGTTTCACGAGGTCAGCGATCCTGCGTGAATTCCTATCGGTCATCGTGTTCCTTTTTGCGCTCGCGACACTTGGTAGGGGGGAAGGAAGGTTCACTCCGGGCCCTTTTCAAACTGGCATTATTTTGAGACTCGGCGGGAGTCCTTTGGCGACAGAGACAGAAAAGGGGAGAGAGTGAGAGAGAGAGAGAGAAACGACACGACCTCTCCTCACCCTCGCTCAGACACTACTGCGATGTTGGAGTCCGCTCGCGACGATAGACTCTCTTTTTCTTATTTACTATTTTACAGGAAACTTCCTCTTTCTTATCGGTTCTTTGTAGCGGATTTGGTGGACGGATAATGAGACTCGAGTTCCCGTTGGGTACGGTGAGGTTCTGGAGTGAAATACTATAGATATATGTGATTCTGTGGAATAACTACTACCGAATAGACGCACCCTAATGACGTCATCGTGACGTGTTGCCAGTGCGTTCATTTGGCCTATATTTTTAGTCCTTTTTCTTAAGTCAAATATCGGCGGTTTTTGAAAATTTGAGAACAAATTGGATTTCGTTCCATGACCAAGAATTGCGAGGGGGAATATCTTATGGCCCTGGCAGGAACTTCCCATGCAATTGAGGAAGTGCCTGTGTGTCACAGAAGGCACAGCGATCACTAATCTTTGACAGGGACTTGACATGTACTTTATCCAAGATTAGATATTAAACATTGTCAAGAGTCGCACTTCATTCAAATTTATACCTATCTCCAACCCATAAAACACTTATCTAACGAACACCATCGCTATTCCCTTGACAAAGATAAATCCATCTCACTATCTTAGCGAGACTAGCAATACCTGAACATTTGTGAAAAGGATGAAATCCTATGAAAAAAAATGGTGAGTGCCTCTCTCTTTCCTTCCCGTGAGTCACTTACGTCAGTGAAAATGCCCCAATGTTTGTTCAGATCACGAATTGGAGAAAGGAGATGAATTTCGTTCTCTTATTTTCCGAAGGTTCCGAAGGACAGTTTGGCATGGCTTTTGTTAGACTTTTGGTAATTAAAACACTGAGCAAGAAGACACTGTACGAATCACCGTCTTTCCATCCAAGTAGAATAAAACTTAACAAAACTAGAAAAGAAACTCATACACCATGAAACGACCAACCGAATCACGAAAAAATCACAAAATAAAATGATTCTAACACAAGTAAAACAATAAAGAAGAAGCTGAGAGGCGATAGCAAAGTAGAAGACTGAGATTTGCCATCGTGAACCCGTGACATTTACTGGTC
>NW_028234437.1:19919945-19957445 GCF_977035675.1 Penaeus japonicus | reverse complement strand
GCAAAAGAATATGGAAGGAGGAGAAAGAGAGCAGAAAAGGAAGAAGGGGTAATATAAAAAGGAAGACAGTGTAGGAAAGGAAAAATTGGACCTGAGGGGAAAAATAAATAAAGTCTAATGTATATTCTAAGAATTAAGAATTGATACTTTCATTACTTGTAATACAATAACATGTTTAATGCAATATCACCTTTCAGCTCATGACCAAAGAAGTTGAAGCAGAATTGCGAGAGGAAGCAGCAGAGGTGTTGGCGGGAGGAGGTGAGAGTGTCAACGAAGCTGCCCTAAAGGCACTGGTCCCGGAAGCAGACTTGCCTCTCATCCATGCCAGACTCATCAACCATTCCAAACTGACTCCGTTGAAAATTTTAAAGGCTAATTACTACGGTGAGATTGCAAAGAAAAAATTGGTAATGTGTGTTTAGAATTGTCCTTTAGTAATCAAAGAAATTTAAAGGAAGAGGTTTTGCATGTTTTGGTATCTTGTGCCTGGCTTTTAGTGAAAGTCCTAGAAATCTTTTTATTATGATTTTATTGCTTCTGTCATATAGGTGATATGCCTATTTGATAGGCATACATCATATACAAAGACTAGAAAAATCTTAAATTAAAAATTATTGCAGGTAAACTTGTCAGCATTAAAGGGACAGTGGTACGCGTAGGTAGCATCAAACCCTTATGTACCAGACTAGCTTTCACATGCCTGGGGTGTGGTACAGTACATGGAGTTAGCCAGAATGAAGGCCGCTATACTGTACCTACATTGTGCCCCGTGCAGAACTGTAGGTCTCGATCTTTTGTGCCAGATCGTTCACACAAATTGACACACACTGTTGATTGGCAGAGTTTCAAGTTACAAGAGATAATCAGCGATGATCAGGTTAGTACTGCAGTTACTTTTTTAAGAGGATGTAGATAAGTGCATTATAATGAGGAATATTAGCTAGGCATAAACCTTTTGGTGTGCTATTGAATATACATACTTTCCATATTTCCCAGTTACAAATTGGAATCCTGCTACAGGGCTTTGTCTTGATCTATTGACTATTCTCAAAGTGGGATCAATATTTTCTTGTGAACCATAGCAAAATATTTTAAAAGATATACATTATTAATGTTTTGGAGGTTACCAGAGAAATTATGAATATATACTTTGATAATCATACTGAGTAAAATGTAATAATAAGATTGAGAAATTATTTATCTGCATGATGGCCAAATACTTCTTAGCTTCAGTAGTGATACAAGGTTATGTAACTGTGGTTAAGTCTTTTTATATTCTACACAACAGGTTATACATACCTTCCATTACATTATTGTACATAATGCCTGAATGATCATTGATGTGAATCCTTACCATCACTCATCTTGAACAGAGAGAAGGAGGTCGCGTTCCACGGACCGTAGAATGTGAAGTGAGGGAAGACCTGGTGGACTCCTGTGTTCCTGGAGACATGATCACCATCACGGGCATTGTTAAGGTTAATTTCTTTGTACATGTTGAGCGTAGGGATCTTTTGATCTTTCTTAGATTTTATCTGAATTTTATCTACATTTTGATGTTTTTTCTTTCTTTTCTGTCTTTGTGAAGTTGAACCAAAAAAAGGATTTATGCTTTTTATTATAATGAATATTATAGTAGCTAACTTGATATACATATCAATGTTTTTTTCATCCTTTAAAACCAAGTAAAACTTCCTCTTTAGGTTAGCCAAAGTCAAGAAGGCAAAGGGAACAAAGGAGACAAATGCATGTTTATGTTGTACATTGATGCCTCGTCTGTGACAAATTGTAAGTCAGGTGATGATGCTGCATCAGCTGGGATTGAATTCAGCATCAAGGATTATTATGCAATACAGGTAATGTCATATGTTAACACTTGTAGTTCATTTTGAGGTTTCATAGATGTGTTTATGTTCTATTTTTTTAAGGTAGGGTTTTATTTTTACTTTGAAGGAATCAAACTTACAAAAATAGTTTTCATTGTATTCCTGTCAAATATGATACATAAAAGACATCTTCCTATGTTCCCTTATTCCATATTATTATTTTAAAATTACATGATGACTGAAACTAGATTTGGTGTCATGCAAAAAGAGCACTGATTACATATAAACCTGTTTCATTTAGCTTGCTCCATTGTCTCCTGGAACAGGAAATTCAAGCTGAGCCTCAGCTTTTCAAACTGCTAGTTGGATCTCTATGCCCGGCCATATATGGGCATGAGCTCGTCAAAGCTGGTCTCATACTGTGTCTCTTTGGAGGCTGCTCTAAAACGGGCGGTGACCGTGTTCCAGTGAGAGGGGACCCACACATTCTAGTGGTGGGTGACCCAGGTCTTGGCAAGAGTCAGATGTTGCAGGCATGTTCTAATGTGGCTCCAAGAGGTAGGATTTATATATTTTTTCCATTTGTTATTAACTTCATTCTAAAAAACTTCTGAAAATTCTAAGACTGTAGTTTATTATCCTGAATATTATGTGTACTTAGAGACATTATCGTACCACCAGGTGTGTACGTCTGTGGAAACACCACCACAACATCGGGCTTGACTGTAACTCTTTGTCGAGAGGGTGGGACGGGAGACTATGCCCTGGAAGGTGGTGCTCTAGTAATGGCTGACCAAGGAGTGTGCTGTATTGATGAGTTTGATAAGATGTCTAACCAACATCAGGTATGTGTGGCATGCTTTACATATGTTGTCACATCTTGGAATAATCATGTTGAAATTCCAGTGATGAGATTCCTACCTGAATCTGAGCTGAAGTGCATTTTTTTTTTTCTTGTTACATTATAAAGTTGTTTATAATAGAAATCAGTTTGGCTATATTTGTTATAATTTTAGAGCTATTACTAAATATTTGATAATATATTTTAAATCCACATTTATTAGCAAATATGTATTATTTCAGGCTCTTTTAGAAGCTATGGAACAGCAGAGCATAAGTATTGCCAAGGCTGGCATTGTGTGTTCCCTTCCAGCAAGGACCTCTATTCTTGCTGCTGCCAACCCTATTGGTGGTCATTATAACAAAGCCAAGACAGTGTCAGAGAACCTCAAGATGAACAGTGCTTTGTTGTCAAGATTTGACTTGGTCTTCATCCTGCTTGATAAGCCTGATGAGGTAAAGTGCTATATAGGGAGAGCAATTCTTTGAATAATGTTCTCTTTTTAGGAGCATAGACCACAGAGAGTGGGTAACTTTATGAATCATTATCCTTACTGAAATATATTTCAAAGAATGAGATAGTTATTTTAAAAAGCAGTATAGTTGGGTTGGGTAGTGATGAAAGTGAGGGAAGAGCTCTAGATTTCTGTTTTGAGAATATTCATGTGCACAGCATGGATAAGAATGCATAATAACTATATTCTATATTCTTACTAGTGGCAGGGTTCAAAGGAGTATTCTAAAATTCCATTGGGAATCATGAAATGTGTAAAAAGACACTTCTGTTTCAACCTTTATTACTATACTTTATCTTTATTTGTCTGTTATGGAAATATAACAGTATGAACTATTATTAAAATCTCATTCATTATAAATGGCAAGACAATCAACCATGGTGGTAAAAGGTGTAGAAAATCCCACTGTACACAAAGCATTCACAATAATCAATTTGCTTCATTCCAGGAACTTGACTGCCTGTTATCAGAGCATGTGATGGCCTTACATAGTCGAATGGGAAAAGAGGCCAATGCCTTCCTACTAGGGGATCGAGTGAGAAAGCAGGATCTTTTGGATTCTTCGACCATCATTGACTCCGAGCAGCCATTGAGGTATTTAGAAGTTTGCTTTTTGAACTTGTTTAAGCAAAAATTTAAGTTTCTGTGTTTAAAAGTTATTTGAAAAAATCTCTTTTCCTTTTAATTGTATATTATGCATTAACTTTACACTAGATGAGCTAGCATTTTTTTTTACACTGACATCTAGAACAGTTATAAAGGCATCAAAGGGTACTTCTAATAACAATGGTAATTCCAACATACAATTGCAGTGAGAAACTCAAGCACCGAAGTAATGAACCGTTTGAACCCATTCCTCACCACCTTCTACGCAAGTACATTTGCTATGCAAGAAAGTATGTGCAGCCAAAAATAACAAGTGGCGCTGCAAAAATTATCCAGCAGTTCTATCTAGACCTCCGGCAGCGACATCAGAATGGCAACTCTACACCCATTACCACGAGGCAGCTTGAGTCTTTGATAAGGCTAACTGAGGTATTTCCAAGTATTATTGCTTTGTGAAGTAGGTCTTTTATGTAGGTCTTGCTTTTTCAGTAAATGCTTTATTTATTTGTTTATTGTTATTTTACATTCATTCATGCAAATACATATATTTATATATATGTGTAGTTATGTATATGTATGTGTAAGTGTATGTGTATATGTTTATGTATATGTATGTGTATATGTATATGTATATGTATATGTATATGTATATGTATGTGTATATGTATGTGTATATGTATATCTACATATACATATACATATGTATATATATATATATATATATATATATATATATACATATATATATATATATATATATATATATATATATATATATATATATACATATAATTGCATATATATATATATATATATATAAATTGATATAATTATTAATATAATTGCATATATTTTTATTATATATATATTTCTTTTAATTAATTAATTAATTATTTTCTGTATATATGTATATGTATATGTTTTATTTATTATATACTATTAATATTCATTCCTTCATATTTATGTTCATCATAGATACTTAACTGAAACGTCATCAATCTTGCCAGGCCAGAGCACGATGTGAACTGCGCGAGGAGGCCACTGAGGATGATGCCAGAGATGTGGTAGAAGTGATGCGCTTCTCCATGATGGACACATTCAGCGATGAGTTCGGTCTCCTGGACTTCAAGAGGTCGCAGCATGGGTCAGGATCTAGCAACAGGTCACAGGTAATGTATTTTTTTTTTCTCTCTCATTTAATGAAATTTAAATTTTATTCAAGGATGTCAGATAAATAATATGAACACCGTAAAATGTGTAAAAGGGAAAGGAAGACACGTACAGGAAAAAAAGATGTTCCTTAGTTTAAATGCAAATGAGACTAACAACTTGATTAGGTGGTCAACTTGGCTAGGTGTTTGACAAACAATTTTATGGATGGGACCTTGAGGACTGTATGAGAATATTACTTCCATAAAAAAAAAAAAAAAAAAAAAAAATGGTGAGAATTACTTACATAATTCATTAGATACATAATACAGCCAGGCAGGATAGACAAAAAATGGCTCCACATTGTGACAAAAACATTAAAATTTAGACATGTGTCGGGAAGCTCTTGACATTCCCCAACTGAGGGCTCTCTTTTGCTAGATTTTGCCATCTTTCAAAAATGGTGGATTGGATGAGAAAAATGCAGGAGGATAAAATCACTGGAAATACTATTCAGCCTAAGAGTCTCTCCATGCTTCTTTGCCCTGGATATTGTAGGGATCTTTGTAATTGAGATTCGTTTGAGGAAATAATTCCTCATTCCTGAGTATTGCCTTTTCTTACCTTTTTTGTCAGTAGAGTAGATCATGCAGGGATTTAAATTTTGAAATATTTTGTTGAAGTGAGGAATAAATTTGTCATAGGAATCCATACTTGAACTCTGGCATGTCAAAGAAAAAAATGATATTTAGGGTTGAAGATGCATGGGGACAATCTCATGCATAATTTAATTTCCTACACATGTAGAAAATTTCATTCTTTTATCATGGCTTGAACAATTCCCATGACATCATAGACTATGCCACTAGATTATATAGTATGCAGTTATAATTAGATTATACTTTATATATGATCACACTGGTACTTTTCTGATTTTTAAATTTAGATATTGAAAAGGTACTAATTACTATACAAACCAAGAAAATGGCTCCAAAACGTCCAGTATCGATCCCCAAAATAATGGGGAATCTACTGGTAGTACTTTCAAGGTGTACTTCCCAATTATCAGTACTATGTTGTTGGACAAATACTGCTAGAGGCACTGCTGATAGTTTTAGAGAACATTTTTCCTAATGGGTGCAATAATCAGCACTTTCAGTAATGAATTTACAAGTGGAGGTCAATTTTAAAGTCTAAAGTGGCAGTATTTCCTGACTCTTTGAGTATATTAATTTCTAAAGACATGTAAAATGGAAATTATCAATACTGATATTGAACAGTATGACAAGAAAATGAAGGCAATTGTAATAGTAATCACATTTATATTAGTATTTCGAAAATTATCATCAATACCAAAGATATTAATTTTCTATGTATGAAACAACTGTATATTGGTGATTTTGTGTATTATGTGTTTAAATTTACAAGTCAACTAAGAGACTTTATGTAAGTGTATAGCTGTAACTGTGATGAAGGCTCAACTATTGAAAAAAAACATTTGAATAATGTTTTATTTAGCAAAAATACCAATCTGTTTGTTATGGAATAGATTCCATGTTAACCCATTGGTCCTAACTTTAATAAAATATGTATACAGTCGGATGGCGGGTTCACACTGTCTGGCACGGTGCCATTCGCGTCTATGATCGACTCTGCCTTGGCAGCAAAGCATACCATCAGCTGTCAATGGGTTAATTTTAGTAGTCGTATCAGAATACAAATTGTTGGTACATCCTTATTATGGCTATTTACTTACTTCTGAGATACTGACCATCTACTTGAATCTGACGATTCATTTTCTCAACATAATGTTGTTATAAGTCAAGATTTTCTTGATATTTTGACCGTGACATTTTTCTGGTTTTGGTAAAATGTAATGTTTTTGCCCCACTTTGTGATGTTTTTATATAATTTTTTTTAGCTCATACAAGCTTATTGTTGCCATTAACAATTAATGACTTTTCACAGATGAAGAAATTTGTCGCAGTCCTCCAGCGCATGTCTGAAAAGACCTACAAATCCATATTTACCATTGATGAGATGAAACAACTTGTGAAGCAAGCCAACATCAAAGTGAGGGATATAAATGACCTTATTGCAAGCCTGAATCATCAAGGATACTTGTTAAAGAAAGGCAGCAGAGTATATCAGCTACTTACAGCTGATTGTTAGCAAGATTCTAAGATATATTTGTTTTTATAGAGTTGTATTTTTCCCATTGGAAATCCTGTTTTTTCAAGTAATAAAGGTTATCGTCTATATATTTATATGAAAAAAATGACCTTCGTAATAGTAGTAGTTATGATTCAGTATTTTTCTTTAATGATTTTTGCTTAGCGGTTATTATATTTTACACTACAATTTCATTATCCTTCCCTTTGCAGCTGACTTTTCTTTCACTGATTTCAAAATAGTTACCTGCACCTCAATCATTTTTGTGTTATCCAGTATTTTCCCTTGCAATGCTGTAAATTAGTATCTGAATTTATATTACTTTGTAAAAGACTAGAAAATAGTGAAGTAACGTCATAACACTTGAGAAGATAATAGTTTTGGGTTGTACAGCATCAGCATTTACCATTTACTAATTGTTTTGAACTGCACAAGCAATTTGTAAATTCATCCTTTCATTTATCTTTTTTTTGACAATCACTTGAGGAAACGAACTTCACAAAGAAAATAAATATTTGTCATTTTATTTGGTGTCATATGTTTACAAATATACATTCACAAAAGGGAATAAGTTATTTGTATATATACAAAATTTTTACAATGAACTGACACATTTCTGAGGCTCATTAGAACTGCATCATTCCTGAAGATCCCATGAACTCCTTGTGTCTATGACGTGTTTATTTCACAATAAAATAATAATACTAGCTAAATAACCTGTATATCTGCTAGCATTCGTAGGCTTTCCGAGCCTGAGTTCTGAAGCTTTGCACTAGGATAAATCATTACTTTAATGGCAAATCCCCAATACTAGTCTGTGTACTTTCGACATATTTAACTTTACGCCATGTTCACACATAAAGCTAATCAGTATCAGGAATGACTGCACCAAAGTATTTATGAATCCTCATGTAAGGCTGTATTTTGGCCTAAGTTACATTGTGGTTATGACTATCATGTATTGGAATGGAAAGATATGACAAGTTGCTCCAAAGATTGAAAAAACTGGTAAGCATAAAGCGCAGACATTTCATGTGGTGTAAACTTTAGCTATGACCGAAACTTGATAAGAATCACAGCATCTGCAAAAAAGATGAGTGACACTTAACAAGTTTCAAAGAACAGAAAAGAAGAGGAAGAAGAAAAAGAAGAAGACGGAAAAAAAAAGAAAGAAAGAAAGGAAGAAAAAAAACTATTGTCACAAGTTTAAATAGTTCCACTGCATCTGTATTGGCACTGGCTGACATGTTTCATAAATACTTCTGTTAGCTTACCTTTACATTTGTAAAAAATAACCTAGACACTACTCTTAAATATAATGATATGGGGGCAAAATTAAACTGACATGAATATCTTGTACCTTTGTTGTAAAGCCTGCTCAACAAATGACCCAACTTTCAGGAATTGTATCCATGACAAAAACTTGTACCCACTGGCATCAAAAAGTCTACCATGGCCACGATAATCACTTTGATTGAGTACCTTTCAAGGAGAATCTGTTTGATGACCTTTTCAAACCCTCTCTCTAGAAAAACTCAAATCCACAACTCCAATATCTTGTTTGTTCCTTTCACATCTAAAACATTTTGATTAAATAATATATCAAATATGGAAAAAAACACTGCTGGTAATATACATGGCTTGAAATTTTTATAGCTACAGCTCAGAAAATTTTACTCTTGTGTTTGATGACAAAGATAATTTTAAAAAGGTTAAGATACATACAAAATAATACTAATGGGACATAACATTATTTATATTACAAATAAAAAATAAAAGATAAATTCAACAGCTGATGCTACAAGTTAAAGTTAAGCACTAGATTCTTAGCATTAGAATAAAATGATAACAATAATCCTTGAAATCATTGTTAAAACAGCTTAACCAATTAGGAAAAGGGACAGCTTACACCAATATCAATTAAATATTAATGCTGATGTAAGTGATTATTACTTCCAAGCTAATGTTCAGAACTTATAGACAGCTTAAAAAAAAAACGAAAACAAAAAGTTTTATAAAAGACTATCCCAATAATCAATGCTCATTTCAAGAAGTGGATACACCCTTAGTAGAATAAATAGGTCTCCTGGCACGGCTACATTATGCAAGGCATATGGTTTGCACTGTTTATTCCTCTCATGTTAACAACCTTGATTTTACACTGGCACCCATTAGCTTGCTTATCAATATCAAATCCATGTAAAAAGGCATTAAACTGAAGTGTCCTTTCTTTAATATATAGCTTTCCTTCAAAATGATTAGAAAATGTCCTGTACAACTGAAAATAATGAGGAAAGAGGAAAAGAAAACGTATTTTAAGGGTAAACCTCTCAAGTCGTACTTCTGATACTTCATCACCTAAGGCATATTTCCTTTCACCTTCTATTAATTCCTTATTCAAATAGGTAAAAGCACCTTGTACTGTTCATATGCCATCCTACAAAACATTAGAAACTAAAAAAATAGCAAACTCTACAAAATATAAAAATAAATCATCAGTTGAGTGAGAGAGAAAAAAAATTGGATGGAATAAAACTATAGAGGCAATATTTATAAGTGGAAAAGAAGCTCCAGATTTCGAAACCCATTGCATAGGAACAATATAAACAACGTTAAACAGTACTGGACCAAAATAATAAGCTGAACCTACTGAATGTAAAAGCTTTTTCAGCTTTATCAAAACTTAAAATTATCTGGGATACTTCCAAGAAATCAATTTTTGTGGGGCTGGGGTGGGATAGAGCAAGGGGAAAAGCGCACATGAGCAGCACAACGTGTAATGTGTAATGGCTGCCAATTCAACTTTTAAAACAACATATCGCAACATATCTTCACAACTAATCAAACATTTGTGTTCTGCAAATTTAAATGCAAGTCATATACATTTTACACAAACCAAAATGTGATAATGAAAAATAAAAACATTTGTTTCTTTTATAAAACAACATTTATTACACGAGTGAAGGCATAGTTCTGGAGACAGAAGCATGTCACTACTAAAACCACAGCTGTATTTCCATGTGGCTTCTACAGAACATTCACACATGATGCCATCTGCCACTCTGATAATACTGTCTGAACAAGCATTTTGTTGGGGACTTTCTATAGGGGAAAAAATTTCAGGTACAAAGAAAATGACTTTCACAGAAGTCATATGTGCCTCATTGTTAACACTTTGCTGTTGAGCTTACCTATCAAAATCAATACCAACTTCACACTACAACTCCTTCAAGAAACAAAGTTTTGATAGTTGTTACCTACTCATAGAAAATTTAAGTTCTCTTCTTGGAATTGTGGACTTGTGCATTTCATGAGTTAAAATATAAGGCAGTATACAGGTCACAATATTCAAAGCAATATCAGAGGCTGTATATCATATACAAGTAAATTTCCGGTAAGAAATTACTTGCATACTAGGTAATGGCTCTTTGATGCAAAGGCTGGAAAGAATGGAAAATCCAAAGATGATATAAATAACACAAATAAATAAGGAAAAAGACATCATAAAAATGAATGGCAAGACCAAAGTAATTATATATATATAAAAAAAGGATCATACAATGAACATGTTTTGTTTTTTATCGTATGAAATACAAAATTACATCAACTCAATCCCTGATTTGGTTATCTCAGGTCATTGTTGTGGGCAGGGCGAGATTCTCTGCTGACCTCTGAGCAGGGCCATGTACTGCAAACCTGACCAGTCTTGCACTAGCATACACAACCTTACTTTTCTCCTGCGTGTTGCCACCCTGCTGAACTACCCCTGACCCCTTCTGAGGCAAGATTAAATACGAGAGAAAATACCAGTAACATTTCTCCTCTTCTACTGCACAACATTCATTCTCCGTAATGTTCAACTTCACAATAAAAATCGAAAGTAACAATCCCATACATAACACAATTTCATTTTTAGTACAAATGAAATAAAGTGTACCAGTTACTTCCAACTGAATAATTGGTTGTTACCTTTTCCTTTTTTATGTTTATCAACATTTCTTACCAAACAAACTGGGTCGGTCAACGAACATGTTCAAACTTCCCAGCAACTCAGGCATGCAATCTAGTCCACACTCAGCACACCTTACACTTTTTCAGTTTTACTATCACATGTACTTCTTGGCTTCTTTACCGAGAGCCCTTCATTAAATACTACAACAGTACCATCTTGATAGCGTTCTACAACAGTTCACCTTGGCTATCACTCTCATCCCTGTTGCCATCTGGCCTTCCAACATACATATACACCAAAACCTCTTTAACTGGTTGACAACATAAAACAGATACTTCGGAAACTTGCTCTTTCTTCTTCAAGATGCCAATTTATTTCCTGATGATAACTTTGGTTGATTGAACAGAAAAGACTGTGAACTTCTCACTGGGTATAAAAAAATACACCAATAATGAGGTCTTACTGTATTGTACCCTTCACTACAACCCCTCCAACCATCAAGTTGTCCTTATCCGTTTTGCCTGTGGCTGGCCAAGGGCATTGTGTCGTTGGAAAATGTACTTGATCTGTGAGAGATATGTGTTGAGGTCAGACACGAAGATCAGCGGTACAACATCTGGAGCAACAGCGCTACCCCAAGCTTCCATCAATGTGTTAACCTGATGCCTGCAAAGTAAGAGGAGAAAATAATAATAATAATCTAAACAAAAATATAAAAAATGGGAAAGAGAGAGCTCTTCATTAATGATGATACTATTTGGATCGAAGGCTTTGCAAGAGAGGTAAGAGAACAAATTTTGCAATGAAAGAGCTCCACCATATGTAATGTAGCTGTAATATCTAAGGTCTGGGCTGGGAGAGAGGGTACCTCTTGTTACTTATTTAGTTTGATCACAGTAATCATCTGTACATACAAACAAATAGGAATGCATCAACTACATAGTCACCATTTTTCTAGAGATGCAAGAAAAAATATGATATTTTCAAATGAAACTTCAGCAAGTCTAATGAAGACTTTATAATTATTTTCTCAATACAAATAATAAACAGAAATTTGTCATATAGATGCTTGTTTACCCAAATTGCAAGAAAGTGAGATTATGTCTTACCAATTGGCTTTATATACAGTAACTGTCAGGACATTTTGGAACACCTCAATGCATTCAGTTAGGGTTGCTGCAGGGAAGAAATCCTTTATCACATCTTGAATAGCCACCATATTGTAATCTGAGGGGTTTTGATGAGTGTAAGCTGTCCGGTTTATACAGAGTACAGCCTTTCCGTCAACCACCAACTGTAAGGGAAATCGTGCTGTTCACAAAGTTCAATTCCTCCAAGGAGTTATTCTCAATATTCACTTCATCGTTATTGACATATGACCACCAGTCTTCACAGAAAGTAAATGCTAGAACTACATACAGGGTTCGTGCACTTATTGGAAGATCAAAATTCGGACTGTTTTCACACCCACTGACACCTTTTTCAGACCCATTTCTGCAGAAGTGTTAACTTGCATATAGAATGTGATCGCTAACAATTCTACAAAACTAATACATTATAATAGTATCAGTAACTTTAAAATGAAAAAAAATATTTATATAAATAATTTAAAAAGAAAATAATTATATACTATCATCTGCACATACAAACTTGTTCACAAAGCACACATACCAAAAAAAGAGAGCAAGAAGGAGAAAGAACAAGAAAAAGAAAGAGAACAAGAAAAGAGGAAAAAAAGAGAGAAAAAAAAAATACTATACTACATTGTTAGCTAACCCTACCCCACAGACTACAATATTTATCCACAATAATTTCACCACATACGAAGACCTAACGAACCCTGTACATTTCCTCGCACCGTAGGGGACCTTACCTTTCTGACTTTGTAGGGAGGTTCTTGTCTGGTCGGGTCTGGTCTAAAGGCTGGGGTGTCCGCCAGGCGCTGCTTGTCGAGCCCGTTTCTACCCACACCTTTATGACTAGATAGATTGTCGGGTCGCATGCCATTTGACACCGGAATAAGGGGAGGAGGGGCTTTGGACATGGATTTTGAGCTGCTATTTGCCAAAGAATTCTGTCAGATATAAGAGAGAGAAAAAGAGAGAAAAAAATAGGTTAGTTTAATTTTCTAGTTATCAATGAATAATGATACAAAGACTACTGTCCATTAGATGTCACTCTTAAATATATCTTCATATCTACACGTAGGTATCATTATGATAGTAGTGAACATCATCAGGCATAATTGAACTTCAATCTTATCATTAAATATTTGTCAATCCACTTGTATTCTCACATATAAACATACTAATGACTCCTTTTTTCACAATGAAACTATAAAGACATAAAATTATAACATAGTTAAATGCAATGCTACCATACTTGACCTAAGTAAAACAATTTGGTTCTTGTGCACACAACCACACTTTTTTTTTTTAAACAAAATGGCAACCCACCAATAGTCCAAGAAATAACTCACATGATGTGAACTACTGTTGGTCTGTCTGGTGTTGTATGAATGTAAAGCCGAGTTTCCAGCATTAACTAGGGAATTCAGTGCGGACTGGCTAATCTGTTGTGCAGAATAACCCAGCTGACGAAGCGTGGCATCTAACGTGCTGCTGGCCCTAGAATGGGAGTAGGAGTTATGCAAACGTCCAGACCTCCACAGGAAAATTATCAGTAGAATCATTCAGCTTTGAAGAAATATGTATGGCACAATATGTTACACAATTATGGAATCAAAATATAGCAGAGCCGATATAATATTGAAACATTGAAACAAATAGTATATCATGAATGGTAACTGAATACTAATCAGTGATAAATTCAACACCAAAATAAACCGTCGGCAAAATGAAATTGATACGTACAAGCGACTGTTGGAAGAGGTAGAGGTGGATGAGGCAGCCGCTGAAGTAGATCTAACTAGAGGTGGCGGCCGAACTGTATTTTGTGAGGCCTGTAAGAGAATGAGTCAGGTTTTCATAAATGTGAAAAGAACAAAATCTCTCAGCTCAGAAAAGTGAACTCTCTTAGAATGAGGAGACATCCATCATATCATAGCTATTACATAAGTCTGCCCATATAAAAATGATGATTAAAATAACCAACCCAGAAATAAGATCCAAAAGTAACACCCACAATAATTTAATGACAATAAAAAAGGAATTTGTTGACAATCACCATGAGAGATGACCAATGTGATACACACACACACACACACACACACACACACACACACACACACACACACACACACACACACACACACACACACACACACACACACACACACACACACACACACACACACACACACACACACACACACACACACACACACACACACACACTCACTCACTCACTCACTCACTCACTCACTCACTCACTCACTCACACACACACACACACACACTCTCTCTCTCTCTATATATATATATAAAAATCTAGGGTCAACTGTAGTCCCATTCCTATGATAATAATAACAATAAAATATATATTATCTCATCTACTTTCTCACTATTTACTTTACTTTCTTTTTTTCTTTTCTTATTTTACTTTGTTTCATTATTCTTTTTTTAAAGGTTGAAGTCCTAGAAAGAGAAAGGAGCATTCAAGCCAAGTCCTGGAAAGGGATCATTGTGTGTTCCCTTGGTCCATTAGTGTGCCATGTTATACTTCTTATTTTCTTTACATTTTTATCCCCTTCAACATGAGCATGTTTTCCTACTAACAAATGTCTGCTGTTATTCCTTCACTCCTCTTTGTAAAATGCAAAGAGACAGATAAAAAAAGGATAGAGAAAGAAAGAATTAAATATAGAAAGAAAGAAAAAAAAAAGGTACTTCCTGCCTTATTCTTTTTGTTATTTACTTGTCCCTGAAGCTATGTAATGGCAGCCAATGATGAGGCCATCAGGCCATTGATGAAGTCATATAAGAATCAACCCATATTTATCCTTTTTTTTACACTAAGAATATATAAATCACTGAGAAATTAACCACACATTTGTGGAGCCATTGAGGACAAACTAAAACTTCCATGAACACTTCACATTTCCTTGTCATAAAATAATCCTTATATTTCTGATCTCAAAAATCTTTCACAAACATAAATCCCATATCATTATTCTATATTCTATTTGGTCTCTTGTAGTGTAAACATGGTGGTCTTTCTTATTATTTTTTCTCCTCTTTCTTTTGGAGTAGATATATGCTAAATATATGAAGTTAATATATGTTTAAATGCCTACAACTGTTCTTTAATAATAATTTCCAATTTACTTGCATCTAAAACAGACACACAAAATGCAAACTCTTACCCTCATACCATATATGTATGTTTTCATAAACAATGAGCAACAAATATAAAAATCCAGGATACACTTTCTAATAAAAAAACTATCCAAGTAAGAGACATGCTTTCATTAAATAAAGATTTGTTTTTACAAATGCATTAAATATAAGGTGAGAAACAAAATAATAAATAAAAAACATGTGTAAATGTCCCAACAAAAAACTGACTTCATACTTATTCTTTTATTCACTCCCCTACTGCTAATTGGCCTACAATGGGCAGAGAACAGCTCATTCTATTGGCATCCTGTTTCATTAACTCTAATCACATTATAATAACTTTTTAATATGATATGCACTGAGTTTTTCCGGTTCAGTGTTATGTTGGACCTTCTCCCCCTTCCCCTCCCCCTCCCTCTTATAATTTTGTAAACTTTCCAGATGGCATAACAAAACACCATATTACCTATGATGCAATACTACACCTAACCTACATGGCATAAAAACAGCAATTCTAAAATTAGAAGCATGTAATAAACAAGATGACTGTAAGCTGAAGTTATATGTTGCAAAAAACACACACAAAGGAATTCTAAGAAAGCTATTACTGTAGCTTCATAATCTTTCATGAACACATTCAGCTTCTATGTAAATCTATCGACATTACTATCATCACTATCACTACCATCAAAACTATCAATATATCAAATTACTAAGGGAAGAAATGAGGACGAATAAAGAGAAAGAGAGAGAATAATCCAACAATCTCCTACCAGCAAAACCTTAAATCCACAGAAATCTAAAAAGGGCTCCCTCCCTCCCCACCTCCCTCCCTCCTTCACTTGTATTAAACTTGCAAGTTTTGGAAGACTTCACTAATATCGATCTAACTCATGCTTTCTAGAGCACCATCAGCAAGGGAAATGCATGATTTTCAAAAGCTATAATATGAATGCAGGGTTGAAATGGTGGTGCGGTAAAATTAAACCCTAAAACAGTCTCTCTGAATAAAATGAGAACAGTAAATCATGACTTAAGCAAGAGTAGGATGATATTTCACTCAAATATTTTTCCACACTTCTAAAAAACTGTATATGAAAACAAATCAATCAATCAAAAATTAAAAGTGGGATATCTAATATTATAAATGCTTTATGAATATTTCAGGGCTCAGCACCATTTTGTTGTATATACATATATTTACACTGTAAAATATCAAATATGCAATAAAGATAACAAATAAAAAGGCCATGGGTTAGTATTCCAATTCTTAATCTGCACTACAAAGCTGTTCCAAAACTGCAAGATCAAAATTAGAAGTGTTGGAGTACAAATCCTAGCCACACTTTGTAGGTTTAGAATAAGACAGGTCTCATTCATCAGTCAAAAATTATTAATAGAACTTCTGGAAACCATAAAATATACCATAAAAGTTTAAATCTTAGAAATAAAAGACAATTCTTTTACTATACCTAGAACTTCAAATAAAGAAAAATATAAATATAGACAACGTTCTATAAACAAATAGATAAATAAACAAACAAGTATATGTATATTCATATCTATTTATCTATCTATAACCCACAGCTTTTGTATGTGTTGCCTAAATATTTTTCTGCTACTAAAAAGAGAATAATGACATGAATATCTATGTATGAATAACTATACACTTTCAATTCAGAATAATGCACTCTTTAGAACTTGTCTTTGAAACAGTAGCATACAGATGAATAACAAATTATACTTTATCTCCTTACTGTATGTTATAACAAAAATGTTTTTTTTTTAATATCTGAGAGTTCCATAATTGGAGCCATCAGAGGAAGTTCCTAAATTATGTGTTCTAACTGTATTGCCAGCTAATCATACTCTTTGACAAAGGTTGTGCATCACTGACCAATAGAGGCATGTAACAGAAAATTCCCCCAGTCACCCACTGTATCATGTCTTAACCCATTCACGCCGGGTGATGTGATAGCATGTATTGTGGTTTTCTTGTCAGACGCCCTGGACGCGCTATGAGGGGAAGCCGCGCCTAAAGTAAGAATAGCTGGCACAGGCTCTTTGTGCGCCCGGAATCTCGAGGCTTTTGCATTCGAGAAACCCGGTACACATGCTGTACCACCCGTCCTGTGTGGGTTAATAGTGGTGTTTTAGCGCAATCTGCTTTGAGACTATCAGCCATTTTCTAGCTGCAAAGTACATGACATGAAAATGATGTAAATTGTTTTTCAGAAGCCTTTGCTCATGTCAATAGCATGACCAACTCATGGCAACTGTGGTAAAAATATTGGAATAATTGTGAAAAATCTGTAACAAAATTGACATGGGCAAAAAAAGCATACCTATTGTGTAATCTTTTTAAGAAAATGTGGATTCTCCACTAATTATTGAAAGTGAAATAAAATGAATGATAACAGTAGTCAGGAATGTAAAGTTAAAGTACATAATCATATGAAATATGTATAAATATAATCTATACGATATATATAAGATGAACATATACATACACAAAATAAGGAAGATCCATATATAATAAATGATCCCTCTCATCCCCTTTGTGATGTAGCACAGATGTAGCACAAACTAAATTACCAACTGCATGTTCGTGGAACTGTACAATAAATTATTTGTATCAAAATTTAACTATCTTTTGTTAGTACAACCTGTGACTGTAGTTTCTCGTATGAATTTGTCATTTGGACAGTGCCATTCATTGGAAACATAACTATGGTACAGTTGGTAAACCTTAGGCATCTGACACAGACGTGCCATGCTTTTATGTTGTGGTATACCACTTTAGAGACATGAACATATATGTATGTATCTCTATATCTATGTGTGTGTGTGTGTGTGTGTGTGTGTGTGTGTGTGTGTGTGAGAGAGAGAGAATCAAGTAATCTAGTGTAATAAAAAACATTTAAACATATATATACTTCACAACTTTAAACATCATACTATGTATAATATGTTATACACCATGACACTCCTAGAGTAAGGCCTACAGCCAACAGACCTGTTCTCATGTATTACTGTCTGCAATTATACCTACTAAATCTGTAAATGAAATACAAATTTTACCTCCCCGGCAGGAAATTGAACTCGGGCCCTCTGAGTGAGAATCCCGGCTCCTAACCACGGGAATTGTCAGTAAAACCTCGCTATCATGGGATTCTCACTCAGAGGGCCCGAGTTCAATCCCCTATCAGGGATGTATACTTTGTATTTCTATATTATATGCGTTACTGCATTCTACTATCTTTCACACATAGATATAACCTCGGTAACCTGATTTGTGACTTGAATTTCTAATTCATTTCTGCCGAGTGCCCACAGGCATCTGGTTAGACAATCCTTTTAGTAGGTCGTTGTGGTAATATGGTTAGGAGCTGGGATTCTCAGGGAGGTAAAATTTGTGTTTCTAAATAAAATGCATTACTGCATTCTACCATCTTTCAAACTGTAAATGAACCTCAATGGTTTGTGTGAGTGTATGATAACCTTTCAAATTCATCTAATTCATCAGTATGGTCACTATCATTGATATCTTCATTTTCATTATGTTTATGGTTATACAACCAGAACTTATTGCTCCTATCATTTTGATACTATGATAATACACTTCTACTACTAATCCACCAGATAAAAATACAAGAAATATTCTTCAGATTTAGTATATATGTACTGAACCAAGATAACTTAAATGACCATCATGGGAAGTAATATTCTGTGTTTCTAATGATAAATCGAACCTGTAGATTATATTGAGCATGACTTTACATAGTTAATCATTCTTTTAATGATTCAAAAGGCTTTGCTTATAGTATCAACAGTTATATCTAATGTTTGTACTGTGAGGTTCTATTCATGTACCACTTTTTTTTTCAGTAAATAAAAGAGAAAGATAAGTATCACAAACTGGATGCACATATTTTTTTTGAAAATGTAATGAATCATTATACTATAACAATAAAGACCTTCTGAATCATGGATAATGCCTAACAAATACTTGAGTTCTTGCTTGCTGGGTAAAAACAATTATTAGAATTTTGTGTGCACACACACCACAACCACCATAAGGACAGTGTAAGTATATTGAATGTGAGAAAATAAGAAATCACACATAGTCAAGAGCTTTCCTTTTATCATTTCTCACATGTTGGCAAATTAACCATTCATTTCCTTACTGCCCTGTGAAATAATTTTTAATATTTTTGCCTACTCCCGCTAACGCTGGGAAGATAACAAGTATGTTACACTTCGTGCTGGGGTGTTTTCTCGCTGCGTGGGGCCACGCTGATCCTCTCAAGAGCCTTTTTCACCCACCCTATTCTAATGGTTTTCATGAATGCGTCTACAATGTAAAGGCACATAAATTGTCATGTTCAAATGAGTTATCTTAGTCAAAAAACATGTTACAGTAATGTCTTTTTAGTTTTATTTTATTGAATTTTCAATATATTCTTCATTTCTATGTGAAAATACCAAAGGTAGCAATCTCTTAGTTGGGCATCAAAAAACATGTTTTATAGTTTGTTTTTTTACCAAAAAGAAAAGAATGATATGAATAATCATACACGTATATATGAGTATGTACATGTGCCTCGTGACGTGGCATGACATAATATCATGGGTAATCAACAAATTAGAAGTAGTATCGCATTAGTAATGTTTTACTTTATTTTATTTCTTGGGCAAACACATTTGATTTTACAATAGATCTTCGACCCAGATCTTTTTATTCAACTGATCAAGAAGCAGAAATTACCGTGATGTCATCAATATCACATAGTTTTCTGTGACGTCATTTTTTTAACATTATATCTCATTTTATGACTTTCAAACACCTAAACTAAAGTAATAATCTAAGAAATTGTGTAAAACGATAATATTTGAGAACAGTCTAACGATTTATTGCTGACGTTTCAGCACGTCACATTGCCCTGCCCGGGACTAAGCCAAAAAATGCAGCACGTATCAGGGCGTCACCCGGGTCTGGGGATATTTTTCAACCCCGTGATAGCACGTCAACCGGCACGAATGGGTTAATAAACTATAATTAACAATCATCAATGGTACAAAGTCTAGGGTAAGTGATGTTGTTTTACTAATTTGCATTAGCCAAAAAAGCCGTGATATAGAGACAAAACTGAAAGCCTACTTACGGATATTGTGGGAATTAGTGGTGTGGTGGCTGGCAGAGAGACCTGAGGCTGTAACCGTCTCATCTGCTCCATGGTGAGGCCAGACAGGAGGGCCTGCATGTTGGAAGTGCCCGTGTAGGCAGAGGCCGCTGCAGCAGCCACTGCCTGGCCGTTCACCAGGTTGGCCCAAGAGTAGAATGAGTTGAGAGAATTGGTCAGAGAGGTCAGCGAGTTTGAGGGGCTGACAGCCGCTGCTGACACTGCTGCCGCCGCCGCTGCCGCAGGGGTGATGTGGCTGGCGGTGGTGGCGATAGGCATTGACGGAGGTTTGCTTGCTATGGGCGTTAACGTGGTTGATGACGAGGCTAGGTGGCTCTGCTGAGGGGCAGTGGGAGAGCCTCCTGGAGGTCTCTGTGTCCAGATTCCACCCAGTTTTGTGCCAGGATTATTCACTTTCATTGGTTCTGCTGTTTTCTGGGGCCACCAGTCTTCAAAGAGCGTGTCTTTGGGGAAATACTGTTGCACATCCTCAAGACTGACCACTGCACATGTATCACTCGCAAACAGCTCGTTTCTGATACCCTGAACTTTACAACAAAATTTCAGATAGGCAAGTTCCCAGTTATCTATCTTTTCTGCTTTCAATTTCAATGTGTCAGTTTCACCTTCAAAATAAAACAGAGGTACATATTTTTGTTTTTCTTTCACAGTATACGGCACAACGCTTTCACCATTTATTCTAACAAACCCACAGTGTTCACTCTGCTCGGGCGACTTTTGTACCAGCTTTTTAAAGCATGTATCTAGGAACTTGTAAAAGCACCGTGCATCATGCAGTCTCACTACTAAATCTTTGGTCGTGAAGAGGTCCCGTCCAAACTGAAATTCACAATGTTTCATGTTGATCTCGTTCAGTAGCTTGGCCTCTCCCTCAGTGATAAAGTAACTTCTCACGTGGATGCACGTGGTGATCTCGTGTGGGAGGAAGTTGAGGTACTTGTTTAGTAGCTTTGTCTCCACCATCCTCACGGCACAGTACTTGTCCTCGCGGCGAAACAAGTATGGGATGTGGGCATTGTGGATCGTGGACCAGCCAAAGCGCCCTCTCTGGCTCTCCTCGTCAATGGTCCCTTTCTTCTTCTCCTCTACTTTGTTGGGGACAAGAGAGTCCTCCTTTGCCGTAATGCTGCTCTTGTCGCGGTTGAAGTAGAATGTGATCATCTGCTGACCACCAGCACGCTGAAGAGCCTGCAAATGCATAGTAGAATCAGTTAATGTGAACTAGGAAAAAAACAAAAGAAAGAAAAGAGTACAGCATTAAAGGGGAGGAAAAAAAAAGTGGAGGAAGAAGAAAAGAGATAGAAAGATAAATTCACTTACAGAGCAGTGTTCACACCCAATAAAAAGCCATAGAAAGATGCACAAGCATCTAACCAAAGAGCTTCTAATGCTACAGGAGGGTGATTGGTCAAATATTATGTACATGCCTACGAAGTTGATCTTACATATCTTATATCCGTATTCATGTCAAAGACAAGGAGGCGGGAAAATAGTAAAAGGAGACTCAGAAATGTACAACCAAAACAATGAACATGGACATATAACCAGTCCACGGCAGACGTTCACTCCGCACCTGTTGAGAGGCCTGGTTCTGCTGGGCAATCTGCGCTGCCTGGGAGATCATCTTCTGCTTGTTCTTCTCCACCATCTCCTGAGCAAGCTGGTTGATCTCCCGCTCATCCAGCCGCTCCTGCTTGATGCGTGGAGCTGGAAGACAGATAGAGAGATGGCTTAGTTGGTGAAGTGGCTAATAACTTGCATGATCTATGAAATCTTAAATATATGATATGATCTGACAGCAGACCTAGATATTTGAAGAGAGTAACTATAAAAAGAACTGTATTCAAATTAAAACTTCAAAGTTGACACAATTCTACTGTACTTCTGTGAAATAATGATTTTCATCTAAATACACACCAGGACAAATGTGATTTCCTTGAATTCCCTCTTAAACTATTTTTTTTTTCCAATTCATGGAATTTATACCCCCCCCCCCTCTCTCTCTCTCTCTCTCTCTCTCTCTCTCTCTCTCTCTCTCTCTCTCTCTCTCTCTCTCTCTCACACACCATTCTTATAGCCAAAAGGGAAAATAGACTACAAATTTGAGAAAAGATGATGAAAAGGCCTTCAAATACCATAACAACAGTTGCCTCCAAGACAGTGCTGAGCTGCCTGCCATGCCAACACATACCATAACTAAATACTATGAAATCTGACCCAGTGCACGGCTGATCCTTGATAAGATTGGTTATCTTTCCAAAATTTTCAACTAAATGGGATTGAAGTGCTTTCTTTCACAGAAGGCATAAATTTCATGCACACATGATAATGTATGCACCACAAAGCAAGTATACACCCATATCCACTCATAAATGCATGTATGTCTGCGTGTGTGCATATGTACACATGCAACCTATTTCCCTTTCCGATGAACCCTAATTCACATCATATTAACAAATAATACATCTGTCTGGTTAAATGAAATACTCTTATTACAACAAAGAATCCTGGCCAGACTAATACTAAGGAAACAAACAGATAAATCATCAATGTAAGCAAATTCTAAGAACGTGTTCAGGTGTCTGTCTGTCTATTTTTCTCTCTCTACATTTAGTAAAACAGATAAAAAAGGTAATAAATACATACAATACACATTGAAGAAGGTCATGAGTGTAATACATGTAACTAAACTGGGTCACAGTGAAAACAGTTAGAAGAACTTTGGTCTAGAAGAAAAAGCAATTAAGGAAATGTAAAGAGAGAAAAGATGAAATGCTTTATTAGATACTTGCTCATCCATTGGTCATGTCATGAATATAAAGAAACTAAATCCTCCAATTCAATGCTGTGGATTGTTAAGCTTTATTATGTTGAGCAGGGGGAATCCCATGGGAAATCCCAGCTCGAAGTCATGAACAAGCAAACAAAAGCTGCCTTATATAATTCATTTTCGTTCATGGAGTGGCACACACTTCTTTCCTTTTTTATGACTTAATGTACAGATATATCAAAAAGTGTATGGCGAGTGTTTTTATAGGAGGAAGTCTGTACAAAATAAAGTACAAATTCCTGATATACTGCTGGTAAATACAACATCAGACTTTCCTAAAACTGACCACACCATATTGGTACATTCCTACACTATGATTACTCACTTAAGAAATATAATTTAGTGACTGACCAAAAAAAGAAAGAAAAAAGGAAGGGCATATCTATTACAGGACTCACCTTGAGGAAAACTCTATCTCTTACAAGTTACAGCAACATTCAACCATTATTTCTATTATCACTATGTCCATAGATGCATGACCAAATATCCAAACAACACAGCACACACTTCCATAACTTTACCAAGAGATCTCTGTGATGATGGTAAGTGGGAACAGGAATAAACATTTGATAGGACATTTGCGACTAAATCACGATATAGCTAACTATTACTCATATTATTCAGCTACCTTCAAAAACTTCTGGTGTGCATATATAAAAATATTATATATATATTTATATATATATATATATATATATATATTTATATATATATAAATATATATATATATATAAAAATATATTATATATATATATTATATGTATATATACATATGTTATATGTATATGTGTGTATATTATATGTATATACATATAGTGTATTATATATATATATATAATATATATTATAATATATATACATATATATATATATATATATACATATATATAATATATATATATATATATATATATATATATATATATAAATATATACACATATATACACATATACACACACACATACATATGTGTGTGTGTGTGTATAAAAAAATATATATATATATATAAATATATATATATATATATATATATATATATATACTATTGATAACATTTATATTGATAAATGTGTTAGTAGGGAATTAATTGTAACTGAACAAAACAAAAATAATGATAAAAGTAAACATAAAAATCAATAACGTAAAAAGTGTTTTCTAGAATTATAATTTGGGGCATCAAAAGCATAGTCTCCTTCTTTTTTCAATGTATTGGCTATCTCAAATAAAACTAATGTATACCTACAAGACCATTTGCTTTTTAACTACGTCATGGAAAAGCTATCTCCACATAACATCTTGTAAAGCTAACTAATTCTTTTAGATCTCATACATAGGCCTAAGCATAAAACCATTTATACATTACTTGCTGAATTCTTTAATTCATCTCCTGATACGGTAACTTGATTGCACTGTAATCATATGCTAAAAATAAACAACATCCTATCATTATCCTCCCACTCTCTGCACCCTTTTCATGAAACACGGAACACCAACACCAAAGACGCAAACAATGAAGACTAAAAGCATCACTGTATCTGCAGGTTTGCTACCTTTGTGTGTGTTTTAAGAGTTGTAACTCAAATGTATATATTCATATATCTCCATCTTATTTTAGTATCTTTATCTCTGAAGCTGAAAAGTAATGTTCTTCAGTGTTGAGTGAATACTTGAGTTATAAGCTAACTGTGATATATGTATGTTTAAATATAGGCTTATGCAGAAATTGCACACACATGCAGACATGCAAACAAAGCAATAAAGGGAAGAGGAGGGAAACACATGAATATACAGAAAGCCCTTTCACTTTATTGCTGCTTCCCAGCATACAAAGCTAAAAGGCCCTCAACATATTTGTGTGTTTCCCTGTTCTTCTCTTTCTTGTTTTGTTTACATGTTCAGTATGAATCTTCTCTATGTAAATATAAATATACAGGTGGCCCTTTGTAAGAGAGAAAGAAAGAAAAAGAAAAAATATTGATTGGATGGGCCTACTTGAATATGATGACAAAGCTTTGGAAAACCCTACCCGACATTTCCTAGATCAGTCGCTCTGCAGCACTCGTTAACCAAGCGGTTTGAAATTGAATTCTATTGTCTGATATTCATATTTTACTAATACTTTCTTTCATTCTATGTATTTCTCTTACAGTTTACTAAACAATGGCAATTAGTAGGTGATGAAAGAAAACTTTACATTGTTGCCAATATATGCTATGCAGTTATACCTTATCATGGTTGAAACTATCCTAAACTTTTTATTGTCAGTTAAAACAGGAGATGTTAGTTAGGCCTACTAATTGACTGCTTGGTGACTCTGTGGAAATGTGTTTAAAGGGGGGGGGGGGGGGGAAGCTGATAGGAAAAAAACAAATAACAGTAGTATTACAATAAAAGATTCAATAAAAAAGTGCTCATCCATACAAAATCTAAAAACAATATATCCCTTTTGCTTTGAACTACCACACTCACTGAAATCAGCAAAACCTACTAATACAAGCTACTTGTAACTGACCTAAGGAAATCCCTCTCTTCCTTGTGAGAGCGTAGTTACCTAAGCTGCTTCTTAGTAAATGGAATAACCTGGAAAATATATGAATCCACTTCTGCATCTAATCAGTCTTCCTATGTTTAGTAACGAACTGCCTTGAGCTTGCCAATCCTCTTCAAGCTTTATGTCAAGTTTGTGTGAAAGGATGTGGGTTTATCCCTTTCACTAACTTCTAAATGCAACATGTAAAGAACATGTATCTCAAAGACATCTAGCAAGTCCTTACTCAATGACAGGTTGTCTATCTGTCAGCTTAGGGTCTCCTATGAAAAAAACAAACAAATCCTTACATTAATCTAATACTAAGCAAATACATTAATTTAGCTAATTATTACGATAACTTAACAAGAGGTTAGATAACCATAATCTGCAGTATACATTAGTGCATGTGAGCACCAACATGAATTTTCCTAAGCACAAATTATCCCATTCCCCAGAAGATAGAAAAGAATATCCTAAATAAGATTAGTATATTGAAAGACACAAATCTTAATTGTCTTAACCCATTGCGTACGGATGTCATGACATATCGGCACCGATTAGGCCTATAAGACGGGAGTCAATGCGTACATGACACGACATAGGGATCTGCTCACAGTTGAAGCGCGCACACAGTCATACATATAATGGCTGTAATGGTGCTAGCTCTAGAGCTACAGGGTTCCAAAGTAAGCCTAGACCCACATTTTTAGGTAAAATATTACTGATTAGATATAAGTGAAAAAAAAAGGGGGAAAAAAAAAGAAAAGAAATGGAGAATTACACGTCTAATATAAAACAGTAAAGATATATATATATATATATATATATATATATATATATATATATATATATATATATATATATATATATATATATATATATATATATATATATATAATGATCAAAATATTATCAGTAACAAAATTACAAGTAAGTCAGGCAGATGATAGATACATCTATATGTGTGAGTGTGAGAGTGTGAGTGTGAGTGTGAGTGTGAGTGTGAGTGTGAGTGTGAGTGTGAGTGTGAGTGTGTGTGTGTGTGTGTGTGTGTGTGTGTGTGTGTGTGTGTGTGTGTATGTGTGTGTTTCCACATGTGTGTGTCAAGTTTGTAAACATTAAGCTTTTTTAAATCAATATTTTTCCAGTGGAGCTCAAAAACTACTAAACCATAAAGAAGACAGGCTTCACTTGTATATATATAAATAATAGACTCATACAAACATAATTTATAAACTCAACAAACATTACTTTCATAAATATAGAAAAGAGCTCCATAGTCCACAACAATTCCTCTACCTTATTTACACATACATAATCCTATTTTCAAAAACCTTTGAGTTTAGTAAAGAAAAAGAAAAGAAAAAAATGAGGCTCGTCTTCGATTTGCTGGCTACACTAAAACTATTCTATTCAATTTCTTTCAACACACTAGCAATAATAACAGATCCCAATAATGTCCTTCACCGAATTCCTTCCCAACTTGCACATCCCAATCAAATCCAACTGTTGCTTTGCCTTACCAAATTGACCGTTTTCCCCACCCGAAATACGACTGTATTGCATGTTGTATCGCCCCATCCAAAATGTTCACTGTATGTGATCTGCCTCCATACTGATCACATGAACACTACAAGATGTTACCCTTGTTAAAATATATCATATATTGACTTCTCGTATCATGGCGAGTAATCAACTCATCATCGCAACTGGGCAGGTAAGCTGTGGCCATCATGAGGGGAAATATAATCCTGGACACTTTCTCCCTCTCTTTTTGGAGGCACTCTGACAAGCCGAGACAGTGTATGGATACCATTAGTCACCAGGAGATATAATTTCTTTTCAATGAATAGAAGCAGATAAATAAGAAAAATAGATGTTTGCTCTGAAAGTGGATGTCATATAGAGAATATTTCAATTAATGGAAATAATGACTCTCATGATGTCGAACTTCACAGTCTTTGTTGACTTAACACAGACATGCTGCCATCATGAGATGACTGAAACCAGTGTAAAGTCCTCTCTGCTGCCATTCATAAGAGAGTGTAAATATTTGTACAACAGTAACAGATCTGTTACGGCATGGGTGTTTTCATCAGGCTGCGTATTTTTGTAGGACAGGCAATTTCTGTAAAGGTGGGATAATATGCACCCTCTGCCCTCAGATTGACCTAATTTCAAAGACTCTGGAATCTAATCAATGCTAACTTAATGCAAAAAAGTTTGCATACTGTATATCCAGCAATGATACTATAATCACTATTCATTCAAATCAAATTCACACAACATTATTGCATTATCATGCCTTCACATCTTTCTGTCAACACAATCTGGAAATCTCTATATTCATATCTGTGATCTCTTCCTGCTTTACCACATCTTAAGAGACATCTACATGCCAAATAAGGACACCTTCCATACTCTGACCTCATCTTTTATACCTCTTTCCTTCCACAACTCTAGATAAAATAAAGAAAAAAATCTATCAGAAGGCTTCATACTGCTGAGAGCTAGATTGTAGGAAGGGCATTCAACATGGCAAGGTGGCAATGCACTAAATAGATCCTAGGTAACACAATGCTTTCACTAAAATTATCCAATGCTTCCTCAACCAAAACAATACAAACACAAACACCACATGTATCTTTTATACATATAGTAAAAAAAGATACAAAATTACATAAAAGCCTAACCATACAGGAACACATTAACATGGATCAAAAAATAAAATAACTCAAGAGAAAGAGAGAGATAAAGAGAAGTCTTTTACTGAGGTTATCAAAGTCAAAGTTGATGAGTACAGTTCAAGGACACCTTTGTTTGTATGCAATCTCATTACCAACGTCAAAACCTACACATGATTTCAGTTTTGCTTGATGCTTTTTGACATCAGAATGTAAACAAAGGCTCACAACTATAAATCCTGAAATACTGCCTTTAGGCCTAAAAATATATAAATAATTTTAATGCTCTATTGGTATATCAGTCTATGGTAAAGACATATTATTGACCAAACAGGAAATCAAGTATCTATTGATAATATTCTATCAAAATTTGCATTGATATCTATAAAATATGCATATCTCCATTCCAACATGTACTAGCTAAGTAGCTAATTTCTGATCTGGATTTAATTTGCTTTTTACTCTGGCATAGTTGCTGGTGGGGAAATAAAAAAAATATTGCGAACACTACACATATATCTACCCATACAAATACCAAAAACCACAAAGATACACGCACATTCACATTCACACACGCACATTCACATTCACATAAACACACACACACAAGATTGAAACTCAATACTTAATGTCTGTATTTCTCTGTGGAACATACAGATTAGTACGCAATAATCAAGCCTTTAAGGATTTACATTAAGTAAATAAACAATGATATACATAAACATTCTTCAAACCAACACGAGAGTCAGTAAAGAATACCACAGACATTGTGACACTTCCTGAATGTCACATAACTGTGCTTCACACATAATTCCAGGCCCACAGTGGTTTACCAATGCATGTGTAAAATGTTATCCTTTACTATAATAATCCACTGAGAATAACATGCCAAACAAAACAGAACACTTTTATCTCTGGAACTCAGTAAAGGTTCAATTTGCTTTGCCGAGAAATCAGCTGAAGTAAACTTGCACTCTGTATCCCAAAGACGGCCATATTTATGATGAAAGTACCCTGTCAAAGCAGTGGTCTAAGCATTCCTATTAAACAATGAAGAAAAAATCTGTGAAAAATACTGTATAACTAATTTCTTGGCTCTTATAGTTGAAAATACAAATGCTTATTCAAACTTAGAATACAGGGGAAAACAAAATAAGGGGTGTTCTGTATTTGTCAAAATATCATGAAATATGTGATAGTACTTATGAATAATATCAAATTAAAATGAAAATGATGATACAAGATTATTTTTCCACAGCTGACAGTTGCTACTAGGACAAGACAATACCCATTTCTTTGAGGGTTTGTAAACTTTTATTTTCTATTAACTTCTGGCCCATGATTTGTTCTTTAGCATCATTAGTAATTCTCACTTTTTTTTTCTTTTTTTTTTTTAATACTTTAACAAATACTCACTATCTTATTTTTACAAGGTAAGAGTCAGCAATCCAAAAAAAATACTAATGAACACATATGCTAGAAGACATGCACAAATGCTAACACACATGAACACATGTAAGCATACACACACACACATATGAATGCACATGTGTGCGCATGCACACAGGCACACATGTGTATACGCACACACGCGCACACACACACGTATTATCTAACATGGAAATAGGAGAGTATCTCTCGTCCAGCATGTCTCTTCAAGATGGTTTAATAGCAAATGGGTCTATGCTTGTGGTAATTCAGAAAAACAAACATATAACATATTCATCACCCAAGTTTTTGTATCAGAACAAGCAAAAATTTAAATAATGCACATGTGAAAATATAACAAGAGAAAACTATTCATAAAAAGTGTTATGATAAACGGTGCCCACACCAGCACCACCAAAACGTATATCATCATTCCTGCACGTCCGCCGCTGGTCTCCTTGCCTTGGATGCTTTGGCAAAAGCCAAACAACTTCACCACATGCATTCTGGCAAGAAGACTACCTTATCTTTACCCTGTCAGAGTGTATACTATTGGTGGCGTGTTAACCTTTTCCAGAGCACCTAAGGAACGTGGGTCATAGAGATCATCCGGCACGAACAAGATGGGAAATTAACTTGCAGGCCCTTCGGCACATGCTTCAACTAGATTTGTATTGAAGACACCAAACGCAATTGCAAAATTAAGAAAAAGGGAAAAGAATTCATCCATCTGCTGATATTATTTAATCAACCTTTTACTGCATGTGTAAATCCTTAGCTGATATTAGTGCAAATCCTGTTAATTATCCAATGCTAGTTGGATTATAAGATTTGGCATTCCAATATAGAAAAAACAAAAATGTATGGGAATAACAAAGTCTCATAATTTTCGACAGTACCCTGCAAAAAGGCTCCACTATTTTCCTTCAAAGCTATATATAAAAAATTAATCTTAGTTCCAAGAACTTAACCAGAAAAGGATGGCACTGCAAATGCCTACAATTTTGGTACTGACGGATAACTCCCGACGTTTCAGATTCCGAAAAAGTACTTGTCTTCCTCGGAAACAATCAATAGCAACAACACAGGTGAACACACCCTCAGCCTATATATTCCATGTATATTTCCAGTTTCGAGATCATTATCATAAATCTAGGCACGTTCTACCTCGATCCTGTGGTGAGGTTTTTAAGGCTTTGCCCGAGTACTGGAGATTGCTTGACACACTAACATCGTCATGGCAGCCATCGGTTGACACAGATGTCTCCTATGGAACCTTGTTATAACCCATAATTAACGAGGATATTATAAGAAAAGCACTAGGGTTTATATTCGAGTCTTTTAGGTGAAATACTGGCATGAATTGCCGTGGTCAGTAACTTCTTTCGTGGTTATCCATCAATTCCCCGAGCATATGTCATGTCATCCCTAATTAACATAGACATTCTTGTTGCTGCAGATTGATTCCGTGGTGTATAAAAACTATAAAAGGGAACGCGGCATCACAAGCTATTAATTGATAGCAATATCAATAGTGATGGTAACGTCCAGATTTTCTCCATAAATAGTAGTTTCTCTTTTAGTGTACTCTTGTCATGATCAATAATTGATTCCTTATTCTTTTCCATACGTGCCAAACATAATATATCTTTAATATTAATCAATTCATTAAATCTAGATGCTTCTTGGTGTACATTATAATTTTATGTTAATCAATTACAAATAGAAAGAGATTTTGAGAAAAATATTGGTTAATGTTCACAGCAGCATACCGGTTTTCCTTGATTTCTCATAAAAAGATAATTTTGTTGGCTCAATATTCGTGCCAAACATTAACTCGTATTCCATCTGGCTCCCACCCTAAACCTACGACCCGACTATGCAACTCCGCAGACATCCCGTGGAGCTTTTATTTCGGGTACATCCGTTCTCCCACTTCGCTCAAAGGTGGAGAAACGGCCAAAGGGAAGGAAATTGAATTCATTAAGAGCATAGAGCCCCAGGAATCATAAGAATCATGAACAATCTGTCATGTCGGGAAGGAGCTCCAGCTGATCGCCACCACGACAGGCCTGCCAACCCATAACCCACTTTATAATTCGCTTAACCTCTAAATTCCGACAAGCATGATACATGTTCTGTTAACGCCATTAACTAAACGCCATCATGAGACCTCAGATAGGTGTTGGAAAGAATTACGACGAAGTGAGAGCGAAAGACCGGGTAAATCCCCCTTCCTCCTGTTCCATGTTGGCAGCCCTACGTTTAGTTTAAAGAGATCGACAGACTTTTCTCTCTAAGCAAACCGTCATTTACTGCATATATGGTTCTGCGGTTCTAATAAATGTCCTAGAGGTTCTACCATGGTCCTATTGCCACCTCATAAGGGAAAAAAAGAAACACGTGGTGCTCGCCAATGGTGCTTGATGGGATGTAAACAATAATGGAATGCCAATATGAATCTCTTATACCATACCTGTATTAGTTTGTTCAGCCATTTTTGGAGGAATTTCTTGGACAAGCTGCATTAAAAATCCCAGGGAAGTAAATCCTGACACAGAACAGATATTATTCACATATTATTTAAGGGTTTGGGCGCATCGTGTTCTATCACAAGCGGCACACACACAAGGATGAACTGAGGCTGAGCGGCAACAGTCTAGCCTCGCGCCCGGGCTCATCAAAATTCCTGCCGAGTAGAAAACGGGACGCCATGATGTTAAAGGGGCTAAGAACTCACCGTTTCGGGGGGTTCTTTTGGCGCTTCAGGGTTTGCTTATGCTTTATTATATTATATTTATTTTAGGGTGATGTTTGTTGTTTCTCTTTGATCAATAAGGGTATTTAATATGAAGTCATTATTCGAGAATTTATGTTTTTCAATGTTGAAAATTTGTATACCTAAATACTTATCGAGGAGCCATCTACACAATGACAAATTAATATATACTTTTTTACACTATTTCTAAAAGATAAAACATACAACAATCATATTTCAAGATATTTCCAGCGCTCTACGACGATTCTCTCGCCCCCTTAAAGATAGAGCCCATCATGCCGCGAGAACGACCAATGAGGCGCGCGGATTCGTGAAAAGGGGAGGAGCCCGCGTGACGTCACGACTACGAACAGGGGAGTTTGGGCCAACCCCGTAGAAGGGCTAAATAAAATTTTTGTTCGCTTTCATTCTAGGGCCGTTCCGGAATAGCTAGTCCGATAGTTGAGAAATAATCCATGTGTATCATAAGGGCGATTTTCCCCCGGTTTCTCTCGCTGTTGCGAAATAAGTCCGTTTTTTTCTCTTTTTTTTCCGAATCGTTCCGTTGAATAGTCGTGACTCACGACATGAATAAAAAATACTGCTTGATTCACATTACAAACATCCGGAAGTTCAAAATTAGCAGTGACCTCTGAGGCACAAGGGCATTAAACTCTCGGTAGCCCGTAGGTAAGGGTGGTCGCTGCAGCCGAGTGACCGCTGTAGCAGATGCGGAAAGGGAATGGGGGCGGAATAAGCTGGGGGGAGGGTTGGGGGGATGGATGTGGGAAGGGGGGGAGGAGGAGTAAGAGGAGGGATGGGGAGTGGGGAGGAGAAGGGGGCGAGGGAGAAACGTTACTCCGGAGCCGGGGAAGTTTCATATTATTCTGCAGACACGTAGTAGTCCACAGACTATTTAGAGTCCTAGTAAGACTCGCTAAAAAATGCATTCATTTCGAATCGAAATTTTACTCGGCGGACGGTGGAGCCGCAGTTAAATAAAAGAAAGAAAGAACACACGAGAAACAAACAAACGGTAGATCAGGCACGGCATGGCATTTACAGCATTAAGGGGGGCGGGGGTAAGTTACGAGGGGGGGAGGTTAGAGGAGGAGGAGGGGGGGAGGAGGAGAGACTCGCTATCCCGGAACGGCCCTACTGAGGGAGACTCTCTCCCTCTTTCGCTCCCTCTTTCTAATGGGCGTTTTCTTTGATTTCTTTTCGTGTTAACGCTCCGTATATCAATGAAATTTATGACGAGGAATAAAAGTTTTATTTTATATATATTATGTAGAATAAAGGAAACCGATACAGCGTTTGCATGGTAATTGCCGTTCCGTGCTATCTAGGGACGGCCCTAACCCCCTCCACCCCCATAGGTGCCCCATCTCCACCAGCGCTCCCACACTCGGCTCTCCCCTCCGCCTCCCCCTTCGCTTCCCTCCCCTCCCAATCTCCCAACACAGCCCTCCACCCTCCGCACCGCCTCTCCCCTCCACCTCTCTCTCGTCTTGACATTGATTTTGCTTTTCTTTATTTGTCGATGTCTGTTTTACTAGTATGCCTACTGCTTCAAAACAGTCGTATAATGCTGTTTTTGTAACAGTTTTTTTTCTCTCGCGTGGCTGCGCGTGGAAACTTTTCATTTATACATTTACTTGTTTCACTCCCCGTAGTACGGGAGAGCCGCCTTACAGGTATGGCAAACGTGGTCGTTACCTTTTCAAATGTTGAGAAGAAAAATCGATGGAGTAGAAGGAAGTGGCGTAAGGTTGAGAAAAGGGGACAAATAAAAATGGTAACGTGACTACCAGAGGAGCGAAAGAACTCTTGGATAGCCAATCAACCTACCTGGCGGATGTATAGCAACTAGCCTTAGGAAACAAGGGAACACTGGAGCTTCGTGTTTGCTTTGTTTTCTATTATTACTGTTTGACGGGAGAGGAACGTTGCGAGAGGAAAAATGCTTGCCAAGAGATGTTAGAGATGATATAGACAAACCTCGCGATGCCCCAGCGTCACCCCCCCTGCCCCCCTACCCAGGCTCCCCCTCACTCCTCAAAGGCCGCGTGTTGGTTGCAAGAATGCGAGGAAGAAGTTGCTATTGAAGACCCTCGTCACACCAATTCTGACAGCTTCCTGGTTTGAGTGTCCAGGCATGGGATCTCCCTGCTGATGGTCGTTCAGGTTCTCCCTGCAGACAACGGACGGTCAGGTCAACAGCTCCCAGAGATGCTTCTCGAATGTTCACAGATTCACGCCAGTCCGCTCGAACTTTGACCTTTCCCTTCGTTATGATGGCCTCATCAGCATTATACGTTCAGTTCATTATCTTTCACCTACTGCTGTGGGTGATTCGTCCTCAGCTCAGGTACTTCAACTGTGGCGGATTCCATGCCATACAACCCATGACCTATGTCTATGTTGCTGTCCGACCTGAGGTATGATCTTCGATCTATGTATCACCTTTGATCTATCACTTAAGTGTAACAGATCGGGTCTCAAATTAGCGATCGGGCACAGCGCAAAATTCATTACACGATAATGTAAAGCATTATCTTTGAATAAGCTTTGTCTTTTTCTGTCATTGAAGTATTAAGTACAGAAGAAATGGACAAAAGACGCTAGACCTAACGCTGCTATGAAATCAGAGACGTCTTTCATTCGTGTCTCTCAGCAATCTCTCTTCCCACCAACCATCTTCTAAGCCTCTGCATCCTGTCTACACTCAGCTCCTAGCTGGTAGGAACTGTTGTTGTTTTTTCCTCTGGTAGAATTGTTATGTACGTAGATTTCAGGAAACCGTATTTAGATCCTTCTGTAGCTCCAAATTCTTTACAGAATAAAATTGAAACTCTTGATTCAAGTCTGTTACCTGGTATTAATCTTCAAATCTCATACGTACTATAGTATAACCGAGAGTCAACATGACATACTTAAAATAATCACCCAAACCATTGCCAATCACTTTACTGTCCAACACGCCAGTTTCTTACGGCCAGGAAGACAGAAAAGTGACCTCATTCACCTTATCACACTTGTGCTAATGTACCCACTCGACCTTGTGTAGTTCACATACGACTCTCTTGACCTTAGCCAGACCTTAAGTACGACCAGACTTTATCTCGTGCTTAGTCTGTCTACACCTTGTATTCTCTATGGATCTTCGTCTAATGCTTAACCTGTCCTTTTTGCCATACCCGTCCGCTGTCTTATCTGATTCTCAGCTTATCTACATCTCATAGCTAGATTATCCTATATCCATAAGTCTAACACCTGTCAGCATAACTTTGCCTAGTCTCGCAGTAAGAACATCGTTCCCCTTAAACCCACTTTACTCTAATGAAAAGGTGTCAGTTTCTTATCACAACTCATATCCTTCGTCCTCACCCAATATGCCCCTTATTCCTACACTTCTACTTTTTTCATCACATCTAACCTGTTCTTGTCTCGTACGTAGTGTGTCATTGCCTCACACCTATCTATGTTCGTGTACAGTAAAGTGTGGACAGACAGAAGCATATTGAGATATGTGCACACACACACACACACACACACACACACACACACACACACACACACACACACACATACACACACACACACACACACACACACACACACACACACACACACACACACACACACACACACACACACACATATATATATATATATATATATATATATATATATATATATATATATAGAGAGAGAGAGAGGGGGGGAGAGAGGAGAGAGAGAGAGAGAGAGAGAGAGAGAGATCAGAAAGCGCGCAAAATGATATGCAATATACACATCAAATGAGGGCAGGGTTATGTAAATACAGCAAAAAAGAATGATATTCAAGAATGAGACTGAATAACAGTCAATGAAATTGTATAGTGCACTTATGCCCTATTACTGACTTTTTCTTATTACTTCATTTCTATCCGAACTCTTGTTTTCCACTCAAGCCAGTCTTCCACAACTGAGGAGGGGGAAGGGGAGGGGGTGAAAACTGGGGTGGTGTGTGTATAAAGGTGGAGGAGGCAATGCAGGTGTGTTTACTGAGTTTCAGATACAGTGAATAATGCAGATGGGTAGATGTTGGTTAGAAGACCTAATCGTAGAGGCATAGAGGGTGCGTTAAGGGGGCGAGAGAGAGAGAGAGAGAGAGAGAGAGAGAGAGAGAGAGAGAGAGAGAGAGAGAGAGAGAGAGAGAGAGAGAGAGAGAGAGAGAGAGAGAGAGAGGAGAGAGAGGAGAGAGAGAAAGAAAAAGAGAGAGAGAGAGACTTTGACTTTGACAAGTTTATTGAGACAGTGATTACGTACGAGAGAGAGAGAGAGAGAGAGAGAGAGAGAGAGAGAAAGGGAGAGAGAGAGAAAGAGAGAGAGAGAGAGAGGGGGGGGAGGGGCTATTTACCTTGTCTATTCTGCTCCTTTAACTCGACTTCTTTGACATGGTAATGGCGACCAAAATGCCTAGATAACCAATCTTATACACAGCCATGATTACAATCAAATATTCATTTTTACGCTGTCACATCATTCTCCAGAATTAAAAGTTAAATATAGTACCATTCAGTAAGCTACTTGTGTAAACGCTGCTATACAGAGAAGTGTTATTTTCGGATTTCTTTTACCTGAATGAGATTCCTAAACAGTCGAGCGTGATGTCGTTTGGAAAATAATGACTACGGACGCAAATCCTGTTTATTTTTA
>NW_028234437.1:19907445-19909945 GCF_977035675.1 Penaeus japonicus | reverse complement strand
AACTACCAAGGATGATTTTTATAAGTAGTCACTGTTGAATGTATATTTCTTAGATTAGATAAAAGAAATATGAATGGGGAGAAATGATGGACAACCTCACATGTGTTAAAGACAAAACAATTAAGAAAGCTGAAGAAGGCTCTAGCATACAGTATTAAAAAGCAGAACAATAGACAGCGTCACAAAAAAAGTTATGTTCATAAAACAATCGCCTTCATATTCTCTGTTGTGGTTTTTGAACCTGCATAGTATGTGCTCTATGTGCTCTCAGTCATTCATTTGTAAAACAGTTTTAATAATGTATTTGTTACATATTTCGTAATGTAAACATTTAAAGCTATATATTGTACAGTTTATGTTAGTTCATATAATTATTTTTCAGGATGTGATATTGTGCATTCCCTAATACTTACTATATAATTGTATGATTAGATGTTTTTCTCAATTTTTCATTATCTCTGTCTTTTACTTAGATTTTAAACATGTTCTCTTTTATTGTTTTTACAATCATCACAAAAGTAATGATTATATTTAGTGACAACTGATGGAAATTATCATTACAATTACCATACGTACCGTAATATAGTTTTAATCTAAAATCCCAAACATAGATGGCACCACTCTCTCCTGGCACCAGCAAGACAGAAGGCCTTAAATGGCATCCATCCATGGCCTCTACCAAGCATTAACTTCAATGACTGATGACATGCAGCAAAGTATCGGTGGTGCAGGGTGTGTGTGCAGAATGAGAAGAGGAAAGTGAACCAGACCATGTGCAACGGCTGCAATGTTCCCCTGTGCCAGTATGGCTGCTTTGTGCTGTGGCACTCGCAGTCGTAAGCACAGTTCGCCAAAAAAGAAAGAGAAAAATGTTTTTTGTTTTCTGTAAAACCAGGGCCGGCCTTAAGCTAATTGGACCAGTTGCTCCTAATTAGGTCCCGCTCATCTGAAGGTCCGCACTAGAGTGTAATCTATTAAATTGCATGCACTTTTTACTTGCACATTTTGATTGCTTTCCTTTCCATCATAAGGATATAAAGTCTGTGATAGTTTTTTTTCTATTATTCTAGACCTTGGTGCAAATTGGTTGGAAACCAAATTTATTCCCAATCGGGCCTTGTACCTCCCAAGTCCGGCCCTGTATAAAACTATTACTTTTGTCAGACCTGATTTTTGTCTATGACTTGGTTGGTATTTAAGGCAAGTTTTAAGGTGTTTCATACTGTAAGCTCTGTCTTAAAATTGTTCTTTTAAAACAATAATAGTAGTATTTGCTGAAAACACACACACACACACACACACACACACACACACACACACACACACACACACACACACACACACACATAGTCCATGTTTCTACCATGTCTATCATAAAAAGGAGAATGGAAGGTTTGAAGACTTTTCTCCGTAAAAATACTTGGCAAGAATTTCGTAAGATTTAGTATGTCTACCGATAGCACTCCAGTCTAATCTAAATCATTATTTTATTTCAGTTTCATTGATTGTGTTTGTGTGAGTTATTCTAAGAACATATACTCATTGCGTGTTTAAAGTACTTCACCCTTTATGCAATTCTTCCTTGTTACATATATCTGCACAGTACACCCAACCGCGATCAATATAGGCACAGTACACCCAGCCGCGATCAATATAGGCACAGTACACCCAGCCGCGATCAATATAGGCACAGTACACCCAACCGCGATCAATATAGGCACAGTACACCCAGCCGTGATCAATATAGACACAGTACACCCAACCGCGATCAATATAGGCTCAGCATACCCAGCTGCAATCAATATAAGCATAGTAGGCCAACCCACAGCCACGATCAATATAAGCTCAGTAAATCCAGTTGCAATTAATTTAAAGGAAATGCACTTATTCGTGATACACATTTTCTGTGCCATGATTAATGTATAAGCAACAACTCTTTCAACATATACACCAACCGAACCATAGCCTCGCATGCCCTGATGTGACCTAAGGATGTCTGAGGAACCAGGGCATAATGTGGGTCAGTCATTCATTCATTTACCCTGACCCCAACGGCTCATCACGGGTGATAATTCAAACGTCTAGAACTTGACCTGATCTCAAGAAAATAATTGCGCGACACGATTCCATGAACTTGACCAAGATATCCAGGTTTGATTGATAGCAATAGGGCGTTTCTTCTGTTAGATCTTAAATATTCAAATTTAAATTCCGTTCCTTTAAGAAACCAAGAGTACGTACACATATCTATTTTTTAAATTGAAAAAAATCAGTCTATTAGAATCAGATAGCTCGTTTCCCCGCACACATATAACAATATAGCCGCCGAAATAGCATTTTCTTATTTCTGATTCCGTGATGCAAATCCATATCGCTTCATTCATGCCATTCATACTTATCTGGGCAATGCAGAGGATTCAGCAAAAGAGAATACGTCTTTTATTTTCTACATCTAAAGTTCGTCGTTGATAAAATAAGAAAGCAAATATCCCAGAAACAT
>NW_028234437.1:19899945-19902445 GCF_977035675.1 Penaeus japonicus | reverse complement strand
GTGATGATTTTGATGATGTGAAGATAGTGGTGATGATTTTGATGATGTGAAGATAGTGGTGATGATTTTGATGATGTGAAGATAGTGGTGATGATTTTGATGATGTGAAGATAGTGGTGATGATGTGAAGGTATTGGTGATGATTTTGATGATGTGAAGGTAGTGGTGATAATTTTGATGATGTGAGATAGTGGTGTATGATGTTAAGATAGTGGGGATGAAATGTTGAATATAGTTGGGATGAATTTGATGTATGGTGAAGATAATGGTGATGGTCCTTGAGTGTGAGATTGTGGAGATGATTATGATGCTGTGAAGATAGTGTGATGGTCTTGATGATGTGAAGATAGTGGTGATGTGAAGGTATGTGATAATTTTGATGATTGAAAGATATGGGTGATGATGGAAAATTATGGGGAATGAGTGAAGATATTGGGATATTTTTGATGATAGAAGATTTGGTGATGTCTTATGATGTGAAAGTTGAGATGATTCTGACTGTAAGATAGTGGTGATGGTCTTGATGATGTGAAGATAGTGGTGATGATCTTGATGTGAAGATAATGGTGATGATTTTGATGATGTGGAGATTTTGGTGATGATTTTGATGATGTGAAGATAGTGGCGATGATTTTGATGTGAAGATAGTGGTGATGATTTTGATGATGTGAAGATAGTGGTGATGATTTTGATGATGTGAAGATAGTGGTGATGATGTGAAGATAGTGGGGATGATTTTGATGATGTGAAGATAGTGGTGATGATTTTGATGATGTGAAGATAGTGGCGATGATTTTGATGTGAAGATAGTGGTGATGATTTTGATGATGTGAAGATAGTGGTGATTTTGATTATGTGAAGATAGTGGTGATGGTCTTGATGATATTAACTTATTTCATATCATTATAATAAACTGACAGCACTGATATGAATGTTTTCTAATGGTTCTTATCCCTCTCAATGTATTTTTCCTCGAAGGTATACGAATATAAGACCTAAGAGAAAAAGCGACTAAAAATGGATAAAAGAGAGAGAAAAAAATCACATTAAGATAAACAACAGATCATACCGCTGTAACGACACAGACCTTTCTTTTCCTTCGTATATATATACACACACACACATGGAAATATTCTGGAAGCATCGCATATATTGGGCTTGTGTTTTCCCATTAGATTAAGTAGAGTGATTGCTTGCTACACCGTCCCTGGAAATCCCTTTACATTAGTGTTATCTGCGGGCGGAAGGGACTTTTTCGGAGGTCTCACTTAAAAGGACTCATCTGTACATATATGCATATATCTATATCTATCTATACATAAATATGCATATATTAATATATATATATGTATATATATACATATATATATATATATATATATATATTTTCTATATATATTTATTATATATATATGTGTGTGTGTGTGTTTATGTATGTATAAATATATGCATACATATAAATATAAATCAATCATTAAATATATATATATATATATATATATATATATATATATATATATAGATAGATAGATAAATATATAAATATAGATAAATATATTAATATATATACAGATAGATAGATATAGATATATACACATATACAAACATACATACATATATATATATATATATATATATATATATATATATATATATATATATATATATGTGTGTGTGTGTGTGTGTGTGTGTGTGTGTGTGTGTGTATGTGTGTGTGTGTGTGTGTGTGTGTATGTGTGAGTGTGTCTGCCTGTTTCCGAGTCTCTGTGAGTCTGCTCTTCTACTCTATCAAATTAAACGTAGGTATGGGTAATACTCATGATGAGGTGAGTTGCCGGTTAGTGTCAGAACTTGTGTGTGTGTGTGTGTGTGTGTGTGTGTCTACACACACACACACACACACACGCATATATATATATATATATATATATATCATATATATACATATATATAACATATATATATATATATATATATATATATATATATATATATATATATATATATATATAAGTATATATATGCATGCATATACAAACACCATTTACATAGGTGTAAACGCACACATATATGTATGTACGTGTTTGTATGTGTATAAATATATATATATATATATATATATATATATATATATATATATATATGCACATATATGTTTATATATATGTATATATATGTTTATCTATATATATACATATATAAATATATGTGTATGTATATTTATATATATGCACATATATAAAGGTATGAGCTTATAAATGAATACAAGCATATATATCCTTATATGCTGTGGTGTGCGTGAAAGTGTGGGCGTGTCTGAGCGCGTATGTGGGTGGGTGTAAGTGTCAAAGATTGTGTACATAACAAGGAAAACGAGGCTACATCATGCATATTCAGCGTCTGGCAAGATATTTCCATTAGTAATGATGTAAAGAACACCACCTCTAAGCTAATCATAACGGTAAGAAATGTGCATAAACTAGTTTCAACACACGGACAT
>NW_028234437.1:19894945-19897445 GCF_977035675.1 Penaeus japonicus | reverse complement strand
AGAGAGACATACCTATATCTATATATATGTATATCTCTATATATATCTATATATATCTATATATATACATATACACATAAACTCATACATGTATATATGTATATGTACATACATAAATATATGCATGCATACATGCATATATATATATATATATATATATATATATATATATATATATATATATATATATATATGTATAGATTTCTATACATTTATATGTATATATACATACATATATACATATGATACACACACATACACACATATACAAACACAGACACATGCGCGCTCGCACGCACGCACACACGCATGTAAGTACACACGAAACATAACACAGTAGTCTCTTGAACCCAACTCAACCCGTCATTCTTTACGCATTACTGAAATCGTCACGTTTTTTTTTTTTTTTTTTCATGAGAAGGAAAGAGGGAGGGGGGGGGTGGAGAAACGGGACACGACACTCAGAACAAGAAGGAAAAATGAAGCAAGGAAGTCAAAAGGTGAGGGAAAAAATTGTAACTCCATGAGGCAAAAGCGAAGAGCATTGTGGGTGCGTGCGGTCGTAACAGTACGATATGAACTTCATGAGTTCGTCGTCGTAAGCAAGGCATGAAGAGCTCCATGAGGTGAGCGTGAACACGGCTGGTCTGGTGAGCGTGACAAGCTAGTGTGAGGCGAGAGAAAGAGTGGAAACGGATGAGGGAGCGGCTGATATGAGGAAGACGATGATAGAGCATTGAGGAGAGACCCATGCTGCCGGAACTAGCCTCAACTCACACTTCCTCATACGCTATCGAGTCGAATCGTCTGCTGGGAGGAATCGAAGGCGAGGAACTTGTACGAATTCTTGAGAGATTTGTACAAGAGAAATCTATCTTACTGCGACGGGAGAGAATGTACATTAAATACGAGCATGTCTGTCACGAATGACTATATAAAACTTTTGCATAAGTGTGGATGTATATACTTATGTTTATCTTACACACGATAGAAGATATTGAATAGACACTAATGTATTTTCTGTTTCAACTAGATTGGATTTTGATATAGTATTTTATATTAGCATAGTATATCACTCATTCGTCTTGCATTGCTGTTTTTACTAATGATTGAGTGACTTAGATGAGATCTTAAGAGAAAGTTAAAATGTAGTAAATGTAGGCCTATGAAAGCTACAGGAAGAATAACATAACACGGCATCATTTTTGGATGGCAAAGGGGAGGGTAAGAAGAGGGGGTATGGAAGCTGGGAGAAGTACATTTAATTAGTTATTCCAATGGTCAGTGGCTATCATTACCACTTCCACAATCTTCAGGCTAAGAGCCTGAGGGAGAGACAGTAGGATCTCATGTTGTTTTTCACATACACACAAAAACAAACACTCACACACACACAAACACAAACACAGGCACACACACAAAAACAAACATTCACATACACAAGCACAAACACAAACACAAAAACATACATACATACATGCATGCAGACATACATAAATGCATACATACAATACATACATACAACACACACATACACACAAGCACAAACACAAACACAAAAACACACACATACTTACATACATACATGCATACATACATAAACACACACACACAAACAAGCCGCAGTCAAGCCATGTATATATCCCTTCATTCCTATGAATATATGTGAGAAAGCTTGCACATGTTATATCGTTAAACCCGACGTAGTAGAGAGACCGAATACAACATAAAACAAAATGAAAAAGGCTTTTCCATCTACAAAATGTTCAAATGTTCACCTGCGTACTGTGTCTGTCCCTTCATGCGGCAGCTAACAAATATGTCATTGAACATTTACTCCGTGTCTTTGTGTGTTCACTGCGGCGCTCTTGGCCAAATTTCCGTGTCCTCACATTATGCACTCTTTTCACATCTAAATTGTTATTATATAATATCCCGGTAACTCGTCACTCTTGCGTCCTGCGCCACGAACCACGTCATAACGGCCCACACCTCTCGTTGCAGTGGATGCACTTAAATGAAAATGCTACACAGAACGACCATGGGAATCCAATACAGACTGACATGCGTTCGGCAGAATCAGTACCAAATAAACAAACATAGAAGCCAAAAAAAAAAGAAAAAAAGAAAAAAAAAGAGGAGATAAAAGTATATTCACTACGACGACTAATTTTCCGATAAGGCAGCTCGAGAGGGGAAGCCTATGTTATGTGGAACAAAGGAAAAGGAAAATCTCACAAAAATGGGGATTCCACTTTAGTATGGGACAGGAGGCGAACTTGTGTTTACATTACGCAATCGCTGAGACAACTTGCGACCCACTTGAGATGTCCGCTTTGAAAGGCACTCCCCGACTCCCCGTCCGCCTCACCACTCGCTCGGTTTCTGTAGTTAGCTAGCTCCTTGTGGTGAGTGTGACAGTGGTGATGACATTGGTCTTATGATTATTAGTGTCATAAATATCCTTGTTATCAAAATGATCGGCACTATATTTGATAGG
>NW_028234437.1:19884945-19889945 GCF_977035675.1 Penaeus japonicus | reverse complement strand
GAAAACCGGACAGACACACAGCGAAAAAAAAGGTTACAGGAATGAAGAGAGACGAACAAATAGTTAACTAACCAAAAGAAAGAAAATGAGAAAGAAAAAAAAAAGAGGGAGGAGTAGTTAAGTAAAGAACAAGAAGAAGAAGAAGAAGAAGAAAAAAAAAAGACTAACAAGGAATGATAAAAATAATAGCCAAAGGGTTAAGCGCTCGCGTGCCATGTTGTTTTGTCATTGCCGTGGCATGAATCAACTTAAACTTCAACAGCAAAAATAAATTAATATGATTACAAACTTCGTATCGGAAAAAAAGAAAGGAAAATTGAAGAAGTAACGGTACCGGTTATGGTACAATGTCAAATAACAACAATAATGATTATAATGATAATAGTGTTTAGGATAATGGTAATAATGATAAGAATGATCATAATGACGAGAACATTGATAATATCTCTATAATAATAAATAATAATGATAGTGGCGATTGTTTGGTTAATAATATTCATGATAATAATAATGACGATATCATAAAAATGAGGAGGATAATAATGGCCATGATGATAATGTTAATGATAATAGAGAATGAGGATAATGATAAGCATAAACAGTGATGAGGATGAGGATAATGATAATATTCAAGATAATAATGATGATAACAACAATAATGATAAAACTGGTAGTCATAGTAATATTAATATTAAAAGTGATAATGATTATAACAATGCTAGTAATTATGGTGATAACGGTAATGTTAACAATACTAACAATGATGATGTGATGGTGATAAAAGCAATAATGATAATACTGGAAGAAAAATAGTTATAACAATGAGGATATTGACAATAGTTATGGTGATAATAGTGATACTAATAATCATGATATTGATGAAAATAATGATAATGATAATAATGATACTACTAATGATGATGTTAATGATAATATTACTGTTGATAATATCAGTAGTAACAATAATACCGATAATAATAATAACAACAATGGTAATGAGATTGTTAATAATCATGAATATGATAATAATAATAAGATGACAAATAATAATAGTAATAATAATAATGGCACTTACGATAATAATAATAATAATGATAATAATCAAAATGATCAGATGAAAATGATAATGATGAAAGCAAAACCTCATGAAAAGGGTAACAATCATAACCCCGACACCAGACAGCAACAGTTATAAAAACAGCAATGTGATCAATAATAAAAGACTCAACAACGAAACTTACCGACTCTTGATAACGCTCCCTCGTTCCTCTATTCCAGAACTTCCGCACGATTTAAACGATTACCATATTCTATCGTCCCATCATCTCCAGCCTCTCGTTACACCAACTGCTACCTCGTGATGCTGTCACACCGTTACCCTAGTAACATACGAGCCACCTGTTACCATCTGTTACCGAGTAGGAGATCAGCTACACCTGCATCGCGGCTACTGGGGGGGCTAGGGAGGGATGTGAACACTGCTATCTGCGTTTCTTTAGTGAAGTTTCGAACTAGCACGAATACATTGAGTGCGCGAGATGCAGTGAAGATGATTTATGATTCACTTGCATCAGCTATCTTCCTTCCCTCCCATGGCGTTCCTCTTTCTTCCCTCCTCTGCTTCTCTTTTTCGCTATTTCTCTCTCGTTCCTTCTATCCTCTCTCTTTTTCCCTTTCTCTCTCTCTCTCTCTATGCTCGTTCTCTCTTTCTTTATCTCACTCGCTTGTTCTCGCTCTCTCTTTCTCTGTCTCCTCTCTCTCTCGCTCGCTCGCTCGCTCGCTCTCTCTCTCTCTCTCTCTCTCTCTCTCTCTCTCTCTCTCTCTCTCTCTCTCTCTCTCTCTCTCTCTCTCTCTCTCTCTCTCTCTCTCTCTCTCTCTCTCTCTCTCTCTCTCTCTCTCCCTCTCTCTGTCCATCTATACACACACACACACACACACACACACACACACACACACACACACACACATATATATATATATATATATATATATATATATATATATATATATATATATGTGTGTATGTATATACATATGTGTATATAAACACACACACACACACACACACACACACACATATATATATATATATATATATATACATATATATATATATATATATATATATGTATATACATACATATATTATATATATATATATATATAATATATATATATATATATATATATATATATGTATATACATATATATATATATATATATATAATATATATATATATATATATATATATGTATATACATATATATATATATACATATATATATATATATATATATATATATATATATATGTATATACATATATATATATATATAGATACACACTCTATGTGTGTGTACTGTGTAGATAAATAGATTTTGTTTTCTTTCTTTCACACACACTATTTCTTTCTCCAACTCTCTGTCTCCTCTCTTCTTTCACTTTCTCATTCTCTCTATTTGTCTGCACCCCTCCACCTCTCTCTCTCCTTCTCCCTTCTCCTCCCCCCTCTCTCCTTCTCCCCTCTCCCTCTCCTTGCCCCTTCTCCTCCCCCTCTCTTTCTCTCCTCTCTCTCTCCTTCTTCCCTCTCCCTCTCCTTCTCCCTTCTCCTCTCCCCTCTCCTCCCCACTCTCTGTCCTTCTCTCCTCCCCCTTCTCCCTCTCCTTCTCCTTCTCTCCTCCCCCCTCTCTCTCTCCTTCTCCCCCCTCTCTCTCCCATATCTCTCTCCTTCTCTCCTCCCCCCTCTACTTCTCTTCCCCCCCTCTCTCTCCTTCTCTCATCCCCCCTCTCTCTCTCCTTCTCCTTCTCCTACCCCCTCTCTCTCCTTCTCTTATCCCCCTCTCCCCTCTCCTCCCCCCCTCTCTCCCATATCTCCGGTGTGCCTCGAAGCCTTGTGGGTCCGAATTCTAAGACAGCGCTCCAGGTATTTTCGCGCTTGAGCCTGTATTCCGTCTGAGTTCATCTGGCTGTAAGATCCGTGTAGCGCTGTGGTTTACGCTATGCATGCTTTGATATCATGCAGGGGGTAGGGAGAGGGGGGGGGATTGCTCAACAACAACATCGACATCAATAGCAATACACATTTGATCGTGCAAGTAAGATATTCATATATTCATGTTCTTGTGCGTTACGGAAGTGTGTGTATATATATATATATATATATATATATATATATATATATATATATATATATATATATATATAAATAAATAGATAAATAAATATATATATATATATATATATATATATATATATATATATATATATATATATATATATACACACACACACGTTTTAAACTAAGTCAAAGTGAAAGGGTGATCAAAACAAACAGTCAAAAGCACTCTTGCAAAGTATTCTAGTATCCTAGGATTCTTCGATTGCAAACACATCTTGCAGAGAGATCGTGGAATCTTACGTATCCCGGACTCGGTGAAATTAAACCGGTCATACGAACTCATTCCATTTTCACATGGAATAGAAAATGTGTAGGAACAAACATAATACTCATTAGATCACGAAACCTCGAACGCATTTCGAAGATATTTGAAGAAATGTTTAAGATGTAAAGGAAAGTCCTCAGACAAGTAATTACATCTCTGACGTAACAGACACTTCAACAGAGTGACAAGAGAAATCAGTCTGTTAAATAGGCTCTACCACACAGACATAGAACAGTCAGAAGAGGCATCCATGCACTGCTTGCAAGCAACACGCACCGCCGCTTGCTACGTATTCTAGCGTCGATATTGAATTTCTTTCCAGCTGGGTGAGCGCTCTGGATTCCTCGCTGTCTTTCCCGTATTCTGAAAATGCACTTGAGTCGCCGCCTTTCGCTCAGGATCCGAATTTTGCGAGGAACTACGCGCGGGGGGTGGGGTAAGGTGGGGCAGGGGGGGGTATAAAAACCGTTTTGATCTATAATATCAGACTGGATTTCTTCCCGGTTCTATAAAACAGTCAATTGGAGCGGCGGGCGTTAAGCCGTATTCACACGGGAAAATCCATTCATGAATGATTGCGGTTTTATTGTACTCCGAGTAAGCGAATGATCAAATTCTTTTTGTCGAGTTTGAATGCGCCGGCGGTTGGGTTCGCAGGGTCCGAATTCAAGGCTTGAGCTGGACACGCGCTCGGCCTACTCGTGGAAGCTGGGAGAGTTGTGTGACTTTTGTTCTCTCTCTCTCTCTCTCTCTCTCTCTCTCTCTCTCTCTCTCTCTCTCTCTCTCTCTCTCTCTCTCTCTCTCTCTCTCTCTCTCTCTCTCTCTCTCTCTCTCTTTATATGTCTGTATGTCTGTTTTTTGTCTCTCTATCTCTGTCTATCTATCTTTCACTCTGTCTCTCGCCCTCCTTTCTTTCACTTTCTCTCTGTCTGTCTGTTTGTCTCTCTCTCTCTCTCTTTCTGTCTATCTGTTTGTATGTCTGTTTTTTGTCTGTTTCTGTCTATCTATCTTTCACTCTTTCTCTCTGTCTGTCTGTCTCTCTCTCTCCCCCCCCTCTCTCTCTTTCTCTCTCTCTCTCTTTCTGTCTATTTGTTTGTATGTCTGTTTTTTTTGTCTCTCTCTATCTCTGTCTCTGTCTATATATCTTTCTCTTTCTCTCGCCCTCCTTTCTTTCTCTTTCTCTCTCTCTCTCTCTCTCTCTCTCTCTCTCTCTCTCTCTCTCTCTCTCTCTCTCTCTCTCTCTCTCTCTCTCTCTCTCTATATATATATATATATATATATATATATATATATATATATATATAATATACACACACACACACATACATCCCTCTTTATCTCTTTCCTCTTACTCCCCTCTTTTTCTTTTTCTCTATAACTCTCTCTCTCTCTTTAACCCCCTCTCTCTCTTCTTTCACTCTTTCTATTGCCCCTCTCTTTTTTCTCTCTCTATACATGTCTGTCTCTCTCTCTCTCTTTCTCTCTTCTTTCACTCTTTCTCCTTCTCTCTGTTAGTCTCCTCCCCTCCTCTCCCCACCCTCTTTCTCTCTCTCTC
>NW_028234437.1:19859945-19864945 GCF_977035675.1 Penaeus japonicus | reverse complement strand
TCACGACCTGAGGCGTAACCTTGGTCGGCCCGGTTACTGCCCCCTTCTCAGGGTCGTTCTACCCCTCCCCCTTACCCCTCGTGCTGCTCGCTCCACCCCCTTTCTGCTACCTTTATAAACACTTGTTTTTTTATGTCTTGTTGGTTACATATTTTCGCATATATGTATAAGCATAGCTATGAATACATTTACTCATCCTCTACCTGACGTACGTTGACAGAAAGAATCGATAAATGTGTTTTCTTACAAATGATAACTGCATACTCCTTGGAGGGTGAACTTCCTCTCTCTCTTCCCCACCCTCTGTCTCTCTTTCTCTCTTTATTTTCTATCGTCTTTTCTCTTCTCTCATTCTCTCCTTTCCCCTTCTCTCCCCCGTCCCCTTCATCCCTCACTCCCATCCCCTTGCTGCCTCTCCTTCCCTTCCTGTTTTCTCCCTCCCTCCCTTTCTCTCCTTCTCTTTCGATCTTTCTCCTTCTCCCCTTCGCTCTCCCTCGTATACACGCATGCGCGCGTTGGAGGCACAGCGGCAGATCTAAATATAACCTGACACACCGATCGTTAAGATTTGATCAATGACGAGTCCCCTGGCACGGCAGATCAAGATTGCATATCGCTTTTGTCAAGACGCGATAAGAAGTTCGAAAGATCGATACCAGAATTCAGCAACAGCGCTTAAATAGGCTAAAGGAACGACCTGGAAAGTCTCTGGAACATTCTAGGAGGGAAGTTGGTGTGATCTCCAATCTCGAAACACTTCCGGGATTGGTGGTGATGTTTTTTGGGGGCGCGGTGGTGTGACAGGCATCTTGGGCCACCTGCTTTGTTACCTCATCGCCCCACTCCCTCGCCACGTCATCACTTTTCTTCCGTGACGTCACTGAGAATCTCTTGTGACGTCACCGTTTTTCTTTTGCGATGTTTACCATCTTTCTTTCGTGACGTCAGTAGAACAGTGTCTGTTAATCAATATCTTTCCTTCGTCTTGCTGACGAGTTCCCTCGTACCATTATTATTTTCCTTCGTTGGTCATTATTTCTTTGATATAAACTTCCTTGATGTCACCAGATTCTTCAAGAATATCAATATGTCAATTCTTCGAGGCACTCATTTGTGATTCGCTCCTGTGACGTCACCACTAGTGTCACTGCCGGTCGTCCTTTGCCATCACTACCATTGTCATTATTTTCTCAGCGACGTCACCGTCACTACTTCACCGTGACGTCATTTCCTCGGCACTCCTTCGTGACATCACCTTTCCACCATTCGCTTTGAAAGATGTGTCCTTATATTCAAAACGGAGGAACTTAAACAGGAGAACGAATCGGACATCCTTACCACCATCAACCACTTTTTTCTGTTTATATCACTAATGCTACACTTGTTGCGCCGCCAAAGAATAAAACTTTAAATACAGCACATCAATGGATGACCGAAGCAAATATTTTCCAGAAAACCTCTAAGATCACGCGGTATGTTTAAGAAGTTGCTCTTAATCCCCCTGTTTTCCCAAGACCTGCAGGTGTTTTGGCCAATGTCTTTCTTGGGCGGGAGAACTTCTGGCTTTGAGCTTCCACTGTCCCGCGGAAGTCTTTGAAGTTAAGCCGATTTCAAAGTATTAAGATATAAAAACTAATACTAATAATGATAATAATAAATAAATAAATAATAATAATAATAATGATGATAATGATAATAATAATGATAATAATAATAATAAATAATAATAGATAATAAATGAATAAAAATGATGATAAGGTATTAATATCTTATTAATGATAACAATAATAATAACAAATGATAAATAAATACAAATGATAATAATAAGATATTAATATCTTCTTAATAACAACAATAATAATAATAGTAATAAGAAATAAAAATAAATAAGAACTGTCCTTACCTAAATATATCTCAGCATAAAATATTTCTATAATATATTCGCTAATGAAGGGTAGGTCCTCTGATACGGAATGTAGAGGTTTGTCTGTGCACGAGGTCTGTTGATAAGCTTTGAGGTTTTGGTCCTACCGGCTGGCACTAGAGTGGGAACCGAGTAGGAACAAGTCGTTCGTTTAGTTAGAGGCTGTAGCTTGGACCGGTGAAGAACATAGGCAACTTATCAACTCAAAGTTAGCCCGACGATACCCTTGCCTCTAACTGACGAATATGGAGTTCTTCATGGCCAGTCCTTGGGCTCCCTCGTGTTGCTCCTGCTGACTCGAAGCTTTCAGCTGCGGGGACATCATCTTAGAGTCGTCAATGCATGGCCAAGGTGCAGACAGCATTAAATCTCCTCTTCCTTATGAAACCCTTTCGCTAAACACGTAAAACGCTTTCCCTTCCGAGCGCGCGCACACGCACACGCACACACACACACGCACACGCAAATGCACACACACACACAGACACACACACACGTACGTGCGTCAAACGCAACAAACAATGAGTTACATGAAGCAAAAGTAACGAGTATTGATATAATAACTAATAAGAGCACAGGTAGCAACAATTACAAGTGTTCTTACAATAGAGATATTAATAGCTATAGACAGAGGCTGGTTTCTGGTTCTCTACCTCTACAAGGCAGAAACAGAAGTTCAATAGAATGACTTCAAGGCACAAGGAAGATGTAAGTCTCAGCATGAAGCTTATATCATATAGACTGTGGACTTTCAGACCATCTGACTTGACTGTATTCTAGAAGACGTTATGAAATTAACGATTATCCTGTACATATTTATTTATTTTATCTTTTACAAATACAGCACAATAAAATGGCCTGGAGACTTCGTGGATCATTTGGGTTCCGGTCTAATAAATTTCCATAATATGCACTGCTTATGGTATCCTACATGCCATATGCAGGGCACTAGCAGGCATGAGTGATCAGACAATACACATACATGTCCATAAATAACCAAATGCACACACACACACATATATATATAAATATATATATATATATATATATATATATATATATATATATATATATATATATATATATATAAATGAAACAAATGTATATATGAATATTAAAAATATAAAATGCAAATTACAGTATAGAATTAGTAACAAACTATACTAGTTTGATTATTATTCAGAGGACGAATAAGGGTAGTCATTTATATCATGTAATGTTCCATCTTCCTTTAATTACCGACTATTTAGGCTGATTGTTATTAAATGGTTGATCTGAAGTTCTTGCTATGTGCGTCACCTTTGCTTATTACTACCAAAGCCATCAGTGGAACAATTATATTTCTGAGAAGAACTCATTAAAGAAAACTTACCCCTGATAACTGATTGCTAATAACCACAACAAACTGCCTGAAATCAATCACCTCAACCATATCGTTCATAGTTCTAGAAGAATATTATTGATGCTTAGAAATTCTACGTATTCAATGCTAACAATCTCTCCCAATTGAGCTGCACGACGTATATATATATATATATATATACGAATATATACATCCACGTATGCATATGCAAAAAGAACAAGTACACATACATATATAAATAAACAGAAATATGCATACATGCCTGTGCACATACAACGCTCTTCCACTCTGCATACATGCATACAAACAAATATGCATATATTCAACAGAGAGACAAGTCAGAAGCTCAGAATTCAAACGGTGACATGTCGGGGCGTCCTACACTAGGCGGCGCACGAGGTTAGGCGTGTTCCCCTCAATAACACAGCGCCATCACCCTTCTGTATTGCTCCGCCGTTTGTTAGGCCCCGTCGTGCCATTTTCTCATCTTATTTACCGTTTATTTGATGTTTGGGGGTTTGTTTATTGTGTTTGAAGGGTTGATTTGGTGGGCGATTTTATTTTGTTTATTTCATTATTTGATGGTTTGTTGATCCATGTGGGGACCTTTTTTTGATTAGTTATTAATTTGTTCGTTGGTTTTCTTGGTTTACTTAATTTTCTTTTTGGTTATCGATTTAATTGATTGATATAATTAATTGTTTGTTTGTTTCGTGATTTTAATTTCTTTGTGATTTACTCATGTATTTATCTTGTTTATGAATAATTCATTTATTCACTTCATGATTTGTCAAGCTACCTATTTATCTAGTCGTTCGCATTTTTATCTATTTAGTGATTTGTGAATCTGAGTTCTAATGATGAATTCAACGCACCGAATATTTTGCTCCTGTCATTGAAACTATAGGTCTATGGTAAGGCTGTAAGGAAGGGGAGAAATGGTTGAGTATACGTAAATTATAGCTATTTGAATATGAAAAAAAGAATAAGGCTAAGTCAAAAATAGTCATACGAAACTAGGATTTGTATAAGATAGATTTATTTTTGTCATTTTATCTGCTTAAGAAATTGATATATTGTGTTTAAAATGTTTATCAGGAGTTTTCTATGAAACGCCCATGTTAAGGATGCAACAATAAATAGTAACTATTCACAATAAATAGTGACGTTTCAAGTCCTGCCTCACTCGAAACGCCGATATAGTGTCCCTTTCATATTGTGGCTGTGTTGCATTTTATCTTTGTACACGCGTTGCCTGTTCGTGTGTTTTCCTGTGTTTCTCTTCGTTGTTTTCTTTTCAACGCGTTACTGTGTTCGTATTTTGCTTCGTTTATGGTTTGTAGCTACCTGTCTTTCTTCGACCTTTTTCAAATTGTATTCAATCTTCCTTAGTTCTTTATCAACTTTCTTTTTTCCTTTATCTTATCCGTTTCATTTTTTACGTAGCTTCTTATTTTTTGCTGTAACTGTCTTTCTTTTTTAATCAAATTGTGTTCCATCTTCCCTAGTTCTTTATCAACTTTCCTTTTTCCTTTATCATATCAGTTTCATTCTGTACGTAGCTTCTTATCTTTTTCTGTAACTGCCTTTCTTTTTTAATCAAATTGTATTCCATCTAAGCGTCTTCTGGTGGCCATCAGGAGATATTTTCAACTCCCTTTTGTCAGGCAAGTTCTTCTTCCAGGTAGTCGTTCCAGGACACCTCACCCCCCC
>NW_028234437.1:19814945-19834945 GCF_977035675.1 Penaeus japonicus | reverse complement strand
TTAAATAATTTGTTGGATTACCGGTCAGAATAAGAGATTCGTTGATATTTTCCGAGAGGCGATTGGCTGATAAGTGTTTTCATACTTTGATAACAATTTTGCCTTTCTCTTTCTGAACAGTTATCCGTAAGAGATGTTGAGGTACTAGGCACAAAGTATGTGATCAATGATACTTCCTGAGTTAAGAACTGTAATACCTCAGGAAAAGAATGTAAAGAGGTGGACCTGCAAGTTGCCTGCGATTATATGTGATGTCCATTACAGTGAATGTGTAGTGTAAGGCTGTTTAGACCTTAGCGTAGTGGACAACTGGAGAGTGAAGGCGAGAACCAAGAATTGTAGCTCTTAGTGTAGTCTGATGGACATTCGTTTATGCTTCTTACGGGGACTCAGTTTGCAGCCCTCTCTCCACCTTTTGTTTCATGTTTCTCCCCTTGACCTGTATGACAAGGCCATTATGTATGGCTGTGATATTTCCTGTTGAGTCAATGTCAGCCATGATTATAAGAGTGTATATCACATTACCCGCCATAGCGTGGCTGTTGCTGACCAGAAGGGTCCCAGTCCCGGCTTCTGTCCGAGGTTAGGATGGGCATCGACTCGGGATAGCTCGGGCTGTCACTGCCTAATCCCAAAGTCTTTCGATAGGAGGCACCGTCCTAGCTCCTACGAGGGAAGTCGAGACCTAAAACCGGATACACTTTCCAAATACTGAACATGCTGAGATGACAAAATTTCAGAAGGAGAGTAAGTAAGTGAGGGGGCAGCCATGAAACTCACTGTTATAGGTTATATCACAAAAGAAAGGCGTGGGAAAGGCATGTGAGATTCTATTCCTTTCATATATATATATATATATATATATATATATATATATACATATATATATGCTTAAATTTATTTATATATATATATATATATATATATATATATATATATATATATATATATATATATAAGATGTATATATATATATATATTATATATATATATATATATATATATATATATATATATATATATATATATATATATATATGTATATATATATAATGCATATATATATATATATATATATATATATATATATAATATATATATATATAATATATATATATATATATATATATATATATATATATATATATATATATATATATATTATTATATATCCATTTATCTATTTACACACACACACACACACACACACACACACACACACACACACACGTTCATAAACAACAAATATTTCTTGTTCATTATGGAATACCTAAAAAAAAAGACAAAACGTTCCGTCAACAGCTCCACAATGGACTAACCTCTAACCGATCCACCACACAACCAACGCGACGGCAAGGAGTCCAGCATGCAAGGACTCGTGTAGCGTGGGGGCGATGGTTCTTTCCCCACCATATGCATGGATTGGTAAGAAGGTTAAAGATACGTCGAGTCACTGTTAACTTAACGTTAGAATAGGAATGCATTACCTTCAGATTTGTTGTTTATTCAACCCTTTCCCATACAGCGTTTTTTTGTATGTTGAAAAAAAAACTGGTTTATTATTAAAGTCTTTCAGGTTTTGCCGTGTCATCCCCATTCGGTTTCCAAATTTCTCTTGTCCGTTATGCATATTTTACTCCTTCTAGTGTGTGTCATTTCTTCCCATTATCGTGAATGGCCCTCTTATTTGATTTACTTTTTAATCACGGAAATAGATTAAATATTTTTACTTTTCGATCTGTGTTATGTGTTCACATTTGCTTTGTTTCTCTCAACGATTTCTTGTTATGAATTGTTTTACCTTGCAATGATTGGGTCGCTTTTTTATTACATTTTTAAAACGATCTCTCTGTTTTCATCTTTTTACAAATGGTTTATTACTATGATTTTTTTTTTCTGTCAGTTCGCTGTCCGGTCTCCAAGTGCAATTGTCCGTGATACTGATTTCCAAAACTCATTCTCTGGTCTCTGTATTACCATATATCTTTTCGTCTCCGATATCTATCTTCAGGGACCTTTGAATTCAATCTCCACCTCGATTATCCTCTTTGGATTCTACATGTGTGTGTGTGTGTGTGTGTGTGTGTGTGTGTGTGTGTTACACACACACACGCACAGACACACATACACACACACACACACACACACACACACACACACACACACACATATAATATATATACATATGTATATATATATATATATATATATATATATATATATATATATATATATATGTAAAAGAGAGAGAGAGAGAGAGAGAGAGTAAGAGTGAGAATGAGAGAGAGAGAGAGAGAGAGAGAGAGAGAGAGAGAGAGAGAGAGAGAGAGAGAGAGAGAAGGGGTGGGGGGAGGAGAGAGAATGTGAGAAGAGGAGAGACATTGATTTATATATTGATTTTATTTTATTCATACTATATACAGTGTATACAGAGAGAGAGAGAGATAAATAGATAGATTGATAGATAGATAGATAGATAGATAGAGAGAGAGAGAGAGAGAGAGAGAGAGAGAGAGAGAGAGAGAGAGAGAGAGAGAGAGAGAGAGGGAGAGAGAGAGAGACAGAGAGAGAAAAAAAGAGATACATAGATAGATAGATAGGTAGAGAGAGAGAAAGAGATAGATAGATAGATAGAGAGAGAGAGAGAGTCTAGTGGTAATCATGCAATGAACCAAGGGACATGCTATTATACCATATGAAAAGCTCAATCAGATGATTGCCGGCATCTGCAAGGGTCGTACCAAAACCATACTAGGTCTTAGAAGCGTACCAGGGGTCTAGAAGAGATAATGGGTCGTATTAAATCGTAATCAGTGATGACTTGCAGCATACGACCTTGGTAGATCCTTTCATTTTTCATGTCGTACTTGTCATGTGGTTTTACATACGTTTATCTTCATACTTGGCTGCCATGCGAAAAAGGGAAAAGAAGGAAAAAACTATGAGGGAGGGGTGGAGAGAGCGAGAGAGAGAGAAGGGGTAAAGGGAAAGGGAAAAGGGGAGGGGTAGGGGTGGAGGAGGGCGAGGAGGAGGGAGAGGGAGAGGGAGGGAGAGGGAGAGGGAGAGGGAGAGAGAGAGAGAGAGGGAGAGAGAGAGAGGGGGAGAGGGAGAGAGAGAGAGAGAGAGAGAGAGAGAGAGAGAGAGAGAGAGAGAGAGAGAGAGAGAGAGAGAGAGAGAGAGAGAGAGAGAGAGAGAGAGAGAGAGAGAGAGAGAGAGAGAGAGAGAGAGAGAGAGAGAGAGAGAGAGAGAGAAAGAAAGAGAAAGAGAGAGAGTTTGAATATCACACCACACACACGTTATCAATGAATATCCATGGACTAAATTGCACAGAAAGGCTTTGCTAGCAAGACCGTTTACCCTTATCTGCCCGATCAGTAAATAGAGTGAGATGATCAAGCAAAAAGCAAAGAAGTGATGGATGAGGCAAAAGCCACTCGCTGATGACCAAGCACAAGCAAACATGACACTTGTAAAAACATTCACAAATCTGTGCTTGCGTGGTTCCCTAACGCCTGGAGCCACGGGGATATGTAGAGCCAGATGGTTCCAGGGACAGATGGTTCAGGAGTCAGACCAGATGCAGAGTATACTTAGGGTATACTTACATTTCCCTTATACTCATGGGTTTACTTATGAATAACCGCCATAAAAACACAGGAAAAGGAGAGGTATACTTTACACCTGTCTGAGCACAGGTGTTTTCTACTTATTCTGGGCACTGTGTATGCAAACGTGGCACCGCCCTCACAGCTGTAATAGTAGGCTGGGAAGGAGTGGTGAGGGCATGTTGTCCATACACACCTGTGATAGATGGGGTAGAGCAGGTGCAACTCACAGCTGCGCAGAGAGTTATTCGCTCTCTCATGAATATGAGGATGAGGGAGGTTGCTACCACAATGAACCGCATGAGTTATGGTGGGAACGGAGAAGAAGGAAAGTTTTTTTTAGGAGAAGAAAACCATGGAGTGATGACTAGGAAAGGAAAGGTGATTAGGCTGAGAATTCAAGGAATGAGATGGAAAGAGACAGAGTTATGTGTGTGGGTATGTGTATGTGACTTTATGTGCATGCATGTGTGTAAACCATTTATGCAGATGAAATAGGAAAATTCCGAAGTCGAAGTAAGTTGATGGAGTTTGAAGAAGCCAATGTTCTGCAGTAAATTGATACTGACTGTGTTAATTCTGAGCGAGGGAAATCTTGCTGAGTGAAATTGACGTGATCATTCATACACAAACACGAATATAAACGTGTGTGTATGCACACACAGACAGATATACAAACACATATGTATATATATATATGTATATATATTCATATACATACATACATACATAGATACATTCATATATATATATATATATATATATATATATATACATACATACATACATATATATATATATATATATATATATATATATATATATATATATATATATATATATATACATATATGTATGTATGTATGCCCTCATACTCACACACATATGTATGCATGCGTTCGCTTACACAAACACACACACACACGCACATATTCGCACGGGTATGTCTATGAATGTGTGATGACGTCATCTTTACCCAGCAAAACCTCACTCTTTCAGAATTAGTATTGACTTTGTTCGTTATAAGAAGAAAGAATCATTACTTGCTAAGGGCCATGCCTCGCGGCTTGGATCAGGCGCCTGAATGCAAGCGCTTGTCGTTTCATTGCTATAGTGTTGCCATGTGATTAACACTAATGTTGATATGGACTTGTTGTTTTTGAAAAAAAAAAAAAAAATCTTTGTTTTGATGGCTTTTTGCTATTGTGTTTTGCCCTCGTAACGGTTGAAAAATAAATATGAAAAAAAGAAAAGTAAAGAAAGAAGGAAAGAAAGAAAAAGGCGAAGGGGTAAAAGGGGAAGAAGAATAAAAAGATGTGTGTATATATGTGTGTATATATGTGTATATATATATATATATATTGTTATTATCCATGTTACTATCATCAATGGAGTACGCTCACCTCTTACCATAGGTGAAATTGCTCCTCCTAAAAACGTCAATCCATCGCCTCTCGTCGCCTCAACGTAGACTCAACGCAAACCCCAACGTGAACTCAGCGCCAACCTCAACGTCTGCTTTCTTCGCAACGCAACACTAAACGCCCGACTTCTCGCTCCAGAGCCTCTCCTTTCTTTTGAGACGGAATAACTTTAATTTCCCCTCTTGTTCTTTGTTCTTTCCGTTCGGTTGTTTAAGCAAATAACGAAATGTTTGCTTGGCTCTGTTGCAGGTAAATATCACGAGAGATTTATTCTATTTTTTTTTTTTTTTTTTATCTCAACAGTGTTCTAGAAGTGCATGACCCCCCCCACCCCACCCTCCTCCGGCACCCCCGCGTCTCTCTATCCCTGGCTAACCCTGCCACTCCCCCCCCTCCCCTTCCTCTCTCCTTCCACCCCCTATCCCCCCATGACTCCCTCTATCCATCCTTCTCTAAACTTTACCTCTGCCATCTTTTCCCAACCTACCCTCTGCTTCTGCAACCCTGTCACTTTGCCCCTGCCTGCCCTGCCCTACTGCCGTCCTACCCTTCCCTAGACATACCGCTCTACCACTACCCTGCCTGCCTCTTTGCCACCTTCCTCTTGCTTGCTTATTGCCACCCTTCCCCTCCCTTCCCCTACCCCTGACGCTCCTACTCTATTCCCCCTCTTCCCTCACACCCTTCCACCCCCACCCTAGTCCCCTACCTCCCTTCCACCTCCAGTCTAGTCCCCTACCTCCCTTCCACCCCCGCCCTAGTCCCCTACCTCCCTGCCACCCCCTCCCAGCCCCCTACCCCCCTGCCACCCCGACCTAGCCAACTGCCTTCCCATGGTCATTGTCCTGTCTGACTCATGAATGCCTTTTTCTTTTTTCTTTTTTTATCCCTTTCTCTCTTTTTTTTCTTCTATTTTGGTTGTTCTATTTTCTTTATTTTCGTTTTTTTTCGTTCTTGAGATGAGGAAAAAAAGGAAAGAAATGAGACAGATCTTTGCGTGGTTGAGGAGTTTCGTTGCACAGCGCGAGAGGAATTTTGCACGAACACAGATCACAGACGATGACGTCGCTGTTTTTTTTTGCACTGCTATTTTTATTATTATCATTATTGCTATTATCATTTCTTTTCTGTTATTCTTTTGTTGATGTTGTTATACATTTTGCTATTATTTGATATTAGTGCATTGTTAATATTAGTTTCGTTATCATTTTCTTTGTTATGACTAGGATTATCAATGTTACTGTTATTATTATCACTTTCATTATGAGTATTAGTATTAGTGTCATCATCAGCATCATCTTCATTATCATTATCATCATCATTTCTGTATTATCGTTGTTAATATCATCCTCATTATTATTATTATTATCATTATTATAATTATCAATATAATTATCATTGTCATCATCATTATCATTATTATCATAATCATTATCATTATTATCATAATCATTATCATTATTATCATAATCATTATCATTATCAATACAATTATCTTTATTGGGATCATTACTCTTTCATTCAACCACTATTTTTGTGATGATCACCTTCATTAATATTATTGTCATCTTTATAACTATTACTCTTATTATTACTATTACCATCATTGTCATTTCCATTATCATTACTATCATAATCATCACTCTTATTCTTATCATCATCATTCTCTTTATTATCATAATAATGAGCATTATTGTTATTATTCCTATCCTTATTTTCTATCATCACTCATCATAGTCATATTTTCTTATCATCACTATCATTACTATCATTATATTTCTTTTTATCATTGTCATGACCATCATTATTAACATCATTATCAACATCATCATTATCAGCATTATTATTATTATTATTACTATCATCATTATCCTTGCCATTATCATAATTATCATTATCAACACCATCATCTTTATCATCATTACTATCATCAATACTATTACTTTTACAAATACCATTACTCTTTTATCATTGGATTCATGGCTCTCTCTGAGATAAGAAGCTCACTTAAAGACTGACAGACACATCTCGAGTTTATTATTGTCACTGGTGTTTTGAATTTGTGTCATTAAAAAAAATATTACCGACTAAATATACTAAGAAAAAGTGTATATAAATATTTCGATATGTATATCTATCTATCTATCTATATCTATCTATCTATCTCTCTATCTCTCTCTCTCTCTCTATATATATATGACTAAATTAACCAATAAAAAAGTGTCTATATAGATTTAGAAATATATCCTCAGGACCATTTATAAACCCTTGCAAAAAGGCCAAAAAAAAAAAAAAAAAAAAATATTGGGTACGTCACAAGGTCGACAAAAAAAAAGAGGAAGAAGAAGAAGAAGAAGAAGAAGAAGAAGAAAAAAAAAACTGCAGAAAGTCCCAAGTTGACCTTTTTTTTCCCACTGTCGGAATTTTTAAGTAGAAGGACCAAAAGAAGGGCTAACAGACACACTCACTCCACAACAATAATTAATAAGCAAATAAGCCTTATTTCTCATTTAAATTATCGTATGTATCCTTTCGTCTCTCTTTTTTTTATTATTATTATACATCCGTCTCTTTGTCTGTCTGTGTGTTTGTGTGTAAGACAAATAGCTCCTCTTACTTTCTGTGTCTGAGTGCTGTCAGCTCAAAAGCCATTCGAAGTGTGTCTGAAATGGCGGATGGCGATGATAAAGAAGAGGAGGAAAAGGAAAGGGGAAGAAAATGAGAAAGAGAGAGAGAGAGAGAGAGAGAGAGAGAGAGAGAGAGAGAGAGAGAGAGAGAGAGAGAGAGAGAGTAACAAAGACACGTTGCCTGAGCTTGGGTAGATAGATAGATAGATAGAGAGAGAGAGAGAGAGAGAGAGAGAGAGAGAGAGAGAGAGAAATTTGTGTCCATTCGAACAAAGAGGATAGACAAAGGCCGGGCGCTGAAACCAAAGTCAGAGTGAAAAAGAGAGAGAGAGAGAGAGAGAGAGAGAGAGAGAGAGAGAGAGAGAGAGAGAGAGAGAGAGAGAGAGAGAGAGAGAGAGAGAGAGAGAGAGAGAGAGAAAGAGATATAGATAGATATATAAATACATAGATAGATATATAGATAGATAGACAGACAGACAGAGAGAGAGAGAAAGAGAGTTTGAATATCACACTACACACATGTTATTAATGAATATCCATGGACTAAATTGCACAGAAAGGCTTTGCTAGCAAGACCATTTAAGAGAGAGAGAACTGATTAGAGACACAGATAAAAACGAGTAAGCGAGAAACAAAAAAGAGACAAAAACAAAAAACAAAGACAAATAGACAAGAGACATTTAAACAAATAAAAAACAAAGAAAGAGAAAAAGAATCCAAGAAAAAACAAAACAAAAACAAAACAAAACAAGAGACACACACACACACACACAGAAAGAGGAAGGTCCGAGCCCAGTTGTGCGCAGCAGCAGCAGTTGAGGAATGCATTACACAATCGCAAACAAGGTGACGAAAGAGAGCAAACCACGATCCAGCTCGGAGCTTCGTTATTGACAGCATCATTGTCAAATAACGGAGATCACACGTAGTTGTCAGTTATGACATAGAAGGAGAGGAGAGAGAGAGATGAGATTTCTTTGATCGTAAGCGAGGGGGGAAGAAGGGAGGGAGGGAAAAAAAGAAATAAATAACTGAATAAAGACAGGGAAAGTCAGAAAGATAGACAGAGAGTAAGAAAGAGAGAGAGAGAGAGAGAGAGAGAGAGAGAGAGAGAGAGAGAGAGAGAGAGAGAGAGAGAGAGAGAGTTAGAAAGAGATAGAGTTAGAAAATGAGGAAGAGAACATAAAAGTTAGAAAGAGAGACGAAAACATGAATAAATAACGGAAGAAAGAGAGAAAGGAGAAAGAAGAAAAATGAATGAAAGAGAGAAAGAGAAAGAAATCAGAGAAAAAGAAAGAAAGAAATAACAGGCGAGTCGAACTCCCATTGCTCTTTCGTATGTGTGAGTCAGACTCGTTGACAACAAATAAACAAACAAACTCCCAAACTTCCTTTCCCCTTCACCCCTCCCCCCTCCCCCTTCCCCTCTTCAATCATATCACACCCCTGCCCCACCACCCCCCACCCCTCTTCTTCCTCCTTCCCTTCGAACTTCTTCATACCCGCCCGCCCGCCCTTCCTTTTCTCCTTCCCGTTTTGAAAATGTTTTCTCCCCCCTCCCCCCCCCCTCCATTTCTCTTCTCAACCCTCTTTCACTTTCCCATCTATTCTCAACACCCTTTTCACCCTTCGTTCCTCTCTCAACCTCCCTTTCTTTCTCTCTCAATGTCCCTCCATCCTCTCGACACTCCTTCACCCTCCCCCTTCCCCTCTCGACACTCCTTCACCCTCCCCCTTCCCCTCTCGACACTCCTTCACCCTCCCCCTTCCCCTCTCGACACTCCTTCACCCTCCCCCTTCCCCTCTCGACACTCCTTCACCCCCCCCTTCCCCTCTCGACACTCCTCCACCCTCCCCCTTCCCCTCTCGACACTCCTCCACCCTCCCCCTTCCCCTCTCGACACTCCTTCACCCTCCCCCTTCCCCTCTCGACACTCCTTCACCCTCCCCCTTCCCCTCTCGACACTCCTCCACCCTCCCCTTCCCCTCTCGACACTCCTCCACCCTCCCCTTCCCCTCTCGACACTCCTTCCCCCTCCCCTTCCCCTCTCGACACTCCTTCACCCCCCCTTCCCCTCTCGACACTCCTTCACCCTCCCCTTCCCCTCTCGACACTCCTTCACCCTCCCCTTCCCGTCTCGACACTCCTCCACCCTCCCCTTCCCCTCTCGACACTCCTCCACCCTCCCCTTCCCCTCTCGACACTCCTTCACCCCCCCCTTCCCCTCTCGACACTCCTTCACCCCCCCCCTCCCCTCTCGACACTCCTTCACCCTCCCCTTCCCCTCTCGACACTCCTCACCCTCCCCTTCCCCTCTCGACACTCCTCCACCCTCCCCCTTCCCTCTTCGACACTCCTTCACCCTCCCCTTCCCCTCTCGACACTCCTCACCCCCCCCTTCCCTCTCGACACTCCTTCACCCTCCCCTTCCCTCTCGACACTCCTTCACCCCCCCTTCCCCTCTCGACACTCCTCCACCCTCCCCTTCCCCTCTCGACACTCCTCCCCCCTCCCCTTCCCCTCTCGACACCCCTCCCCCCTCCCCTTCCCCTCTCGACACTCCTCCACCCTCCCCCTTCCCCTCTCGACACTCCTCCACCCTCCCCTTCCCCTCTCGACACTCCTCCACCCTCCCCTTCCCCTCTCGACACTCCTCCACCCTCCCCTTCCCCTCTCGACACTCCTCCACCCTCCCCCTTCCCCTCTCGACACTCCTCCACCCTCCCCTTCCCCTCTCGACACTCCTTCGCCCTCCCCTTCCCCTCTCGACACTCCTCACCCTCCCCTTCCCCTCTCGACACTCCTTCACCCTCCCCTTCCACTCTCGACACTCCTCCACCCTCCCCTTCCCCTCTCGACACTCCTCCACCCTCCCCTTCCCCTCTCGACACTCCTCCACCCTCCCCTTCCCCTCTCGACACTCCTCCACCCCCCCCCTTCCCCTCTCGACACTCCTCCACCTACCCCTTCCCCACTCGTCACTCCACCACTCCTCCAACCTCCCCTTTCCCTCTCGACACTCCTCCACCCTCCCCCCCCCCCTCTCGACACTCCTCCACCCTCCCCCTTCCCCTCTCGACACTCCTCCCCCCTCCCCCTCCCCCCTCCGCCCCTCTCCCCCCCCCCCCTTCCCCTCTCGACACTCCTCCACCCTCCCCTTCCCCTCTCGACACTCCTCCACCCCCCTCCCCCTTCCCTCTCGACCCTCCCTCCACCCTCCCCTTCCCCTCTCGACACTCCTCCACCCTCCCCCTTCCCCTCTCGACACCCCTCACCTCCCCTTCCCTTCGACACTTCACCCCCCCTTCCCCTCTCGCCCCTCCTCCACCCTCCCCTTCCCCTCTCGACACTCCTCCACCCTCCCCTTCCCCTCTCGACACTCCTCCACCCTCCCCCTTCCCCTCTCGACACTCCTCCACCCTCCCCCTCCCTCTCGACACTCCTCCACCCCCCCTTCCCCTCTTCGACATCCTTCCCCCTCCCCCTTCCCCTCTCGACACTCCTCCACCCTCCCCCTTCCCTCTCGACACCCCTTCACCCTCCCCCTTCCCTCCCGACTCTCCTCCCCCCTCCCCTTCCCCTCTCGACCCTCCTCCCCCCTCCCCTTCCCCTCTCGACACTCCTCCCCCCTCCCCTTCCCCTCTCGACACTCCTCCACCCTCCCCTTCCCCTCTCGACACTCCTCCACCCTCCCCCTTCCCCTCTCGACACTCCTCCACCCTCCCCTTCCCCTCTCGACACTCCTCCACCCTCCCCCTTCACCGGTCGACACACCTGCCCCCTCCCCCTCCCCTCTCGACACCCCTCCCCCCTCCCCTTCCCCTCTCGACACTCCTCCACCCTCCCCCTTCCCCTCTCGACACTCCTCCACCCTCCCCCTTCCCCTCTCGACACTCCTCCACCCTCCCCTTCCCCTCTCGACACTCCTCCACCCTCCCCTTCCCCCTTCGACATCTCCACCCTCCCTTCCCTCTCGACACTCTCACCCCCCCCTTCCCCGCTCGACTCCCCTCCCCCCCCCTCCTCCCCCTCTCGACACTCCTCCACCCTCCCCCTTCCCCTCTCGACACTCCTCCACCCTCCCCCTTCCCCTCTCGACACTCCTCCACCCTCCCCTTCCCCTCTCGAACTCTCACCCTCCTTCCCCTCCCACTCTCCCCTCCCCTTCCCTCTCGACACTCCTTCACCCTCCCCCTTTCCCTCTCGACATTCCTCCTCACCCCCCTTCCCCTCCCGACACTCCTTCACCCCCCCCCTTCCCTCTCGACACTCCTTCACCCTCCCCCTTCCCCTCTCGACACTCCTTCACCCTCCCCTTCCCCTCCCGACACTCCTCCACCCTCCCCTTTCCCCGCACGACACGCCATCCCCCTCCCCCTTCCCCTCTCGACACTCCTCCACCCTCCCCTTCCCCTCTCGACACTCCTCCCCCCCCCCCCTTCCCCTCTCGACACTCCTCCACCCTCCCCTTCCCTCTCGACACTCCTTCGCCCCCCCCTTCCCCTCCCGACACTCCTTACCCCCCCCCCTTCCCCTCTCGACACTCCTCCACCCTCCCCTTTCCCCTCTCGACACTCCTCCACCCTCCCCCTTCCCCTCTCGACACTCCTCCACCCTCCCCTTCCCCTCTCGACACTCCTCCACCCTCCACTTCCTCTCTAAACCCTTTTTCACCCTTAACCCCAACCTCTTTATATCCCCACCCACTCCCCCTTCCTTCCTCACCCCCCAACCTTTCTGAACCTCCCCCATTCCTTCCTCACCCCCAACCTTTCTGAACCTCCCTCTCCCTCCTGAACCCCCCTCCCCTTCCCCCCGTCATCCCCGCCCCACCATCAGAAGGGCGTGTGAGTCAGCCGCGCCGGAATAGGTCGTTACGTAACACACTTAACACAGGAGGTCGCCCACGCCAGGATATCCGGGGAGGGGAGGGGGGTGGGGGATCAGGGGTGTGGCTTTGGTTGTGGGTGGGGCCTTCAGTAGGCGGGGGCATTGAGGAGGTATATGGGCGTGGTATATGAAGGGGGGCGGAGACAGGGAGAGAGGGAAGGAGAGAGAGAGGCAGGGATGGAGGGAAGGAGAGAGAGGCAAGGAGGGAGGGAAGGAGAGAGAGAGGCAAGGAGGGAGGGAAGGAGAGAAAGAAGCAGGGAGGGAGGGAAGAAGGAGCGACGGAAGGAGGGAGGGAAAGATGGACGAAGTGAGTAACTGAATGAGTGAATGAGGAAGGGAAGAAGCTGGGGAGGAAGGGGTCGAGGGAGTGAGTGAGTGAATGAATGAGTGATGAAGGGAGGAAGGGAGGAGAAAGTGAAGGAAAGAGGTAGGGAAGGATCGAATGAGTGAATGAGTGAATGAGTGAATAAGTGAGTGAGTGAGGAAGGGAAGGAACGAGGTAGGGAGGGAGGGAGGGAGGTAGCGATGGAGAGAGGGAGACGGGGTTGAAGGTTTTAAACACATGGATTAATAAAGTTTATTTAGAGGGCAAATTAATTCATGTTTCATTTAGCGCGCCATGTCCGTTATTAACTTCCATTTGAGATACTAGTTTTAATAGCGATTATATTGTGATCAGCTGGCATTTGATTTAAACTTTTAGAATGTCATTTTAGTAAAAAAAATAGACCATTTGGAAACTAGGCGAGAGTTCTATTAGCCAAGGGAGGAAAGGCGAACGAGTACATTTCATACCTATTTTTGCCTTATATACAGCTAATGAAAACCCATTAGCTGTGTATACAAATCCAAGCTAACGCCATGTCTGTATTTCGGTAATATGGTTAAAACATCGCCGGTCTCCTGCAATGAGGCCCAAGTCAGTATCTTCTGATCTATAAAAAATAACGGAAAGACCGGGAAACGGACGGACATAATCCACAAATCATATGTGTTTATTCATACATAATGATAACATCTATAATCATAAAAAAGGAATAATGATCATAGTGACTAACAAAATAAGAATAACAACCCTAAAACTGATTAAACGCCAAAAAAATATATTACCGGCATTATCACTTACCAACAACAACGCGAAGAGCATCATGATGTTCATTCAGCGAAGCCAGTAAGCTCAAGTCGCCAAGTGAAGCTTCGAATCAGTTCACATCCTAGTTTGATGCAAATATAATACTTACAAACCGAAACTGACTTTCATTATCTCCCAATTTTTCTTCAGTTACATGAATCATCATCTAAGTTTGACGAGGTAGACCAAATATATATTCTTGGGCAGTAAAAAAAAAGGAAAAAAGAAACAAAAACCGCTTATTATATTGTTCGAGACAGATGCGAAACGTTCGAAACTCTTTCTATCGATGGAAACAAATATGCTAATCTGTTTTTACGTTATTCGCACACTCATTGGTTCGTTATCACATAGACTTTTAATCGCAATTATTCGATACAGATCCGTTCGAAAGGTCGAACTCTACATAATAACGGCAAAGAGAAGAAGAACAAACAAGAACAAACATGCAACACTGTTCTCACTGATCTTACACTGATATCGGAAGGTAGTGCAGCTGGAAAATCCCGGGGAAATCCAGGCTTTGAAAAGGAGAAGAGAAAGAGGAGGAGGAAGAGGAATAGGAAGAGGACGAGAAGAAGAAGACAAAGAAGGAGAAATAGAAAAAGAGGAGGAGAAAGAAGAAGTATAAGAGGAGGAAGCGGAGAGAGAGGAGGAGGAGGAAGTGGATGAGAAGAGGAAGAAGAAATAGAAAAAGGAGGAGGAGGAGGAAGAGGAAGAGGAAGCGGAAGAGGAGCAGAAAGAAGAGAAGGAAGAGGAGGAAGAGGAGGAGGAGGAGGAGGAAGAGGAGGAGGAGGAGGAGGAGGAGGAGGAGGAGGAGGAGGAGGAGGAGGAAGAGGAAGAGGAGGGAGGAGGAGGAGGAGGAGGAGGAGGAAGAGGGAGGAGGAGGGAGGAGGAGGAGGAAGAAGAAGGAGGAGGAGGAGGAGGAGGAGGGGGGGGGAGAAGAAGAAGGAGGAGGAGGAGGAGGAGGAAGAGGAGGAGGAGGAGGAGGGGGGGGAAGAAGAAGAAGAAGAAGGAGGAGGAGGAGGAGGGAGAGAAGAATAAGAATAAGGAGGGATAGGAATTAAATGAGGAGGAGAAAGATGAAGTTTAGTAGGAAGAACCGGAGGGAGAGGAGGATGAGGAGGAGGAAGAGGAGGAGGAGATGGAGGAGGAGGAGGAGGAGGAGGAGGAGGAGGAGGAGAAGAAGAAGAAGAAGAAGAAGAAGAAGAAGAAGAAGAAGAAGGAGAAAGAAAAGAAGAAGAAGAAAGAAAGAGAAGGGGAGGAGAAAGAAAAATAAGAAGAGGAAGAGGAGGAATAGGAATCAAAGGAGGAGGAGAAAGAAGATGTTTAAGAGGAAGAGGAGGAGGAGGAGAAGAAGAGGAAGAAGAAGAAGAAGAAGAAGAAGAAGAAGAAGAAGAAGAAGAAGAAGGAGAAAGAAAAAAAGAAGAAGAAAGAGAAGAAGAAGAAGGAAGAGGAGGAAAATGAGGAAGAGGTGAAGAAAAAGAGAAGGAAGAGTAGGAAAAGGAAAAGGAGGAGGAGGAAGAGAGAAAAAAGAAGAAGAAGACAACCACGAGATACACGAAGTCACCAATTTACATCGTATAAGATAACCCCCCCCCCCTTAAATTAATTGAGAAAAAAAAGATAAATATGTTATTCATAAGAGAAATACCGTAGACTAAACTCTTGAGTGGTAAAGTGGGTCCAACATTTCAGTGGGTCATTTGACTTAACTTGTCTCAGTTCGCTTTTATTGCACAAGTGTGGTATACACACACACACACACACACACACACACACACACACACACACACACACATATATATATATATATATATATATATATATATATATATATATATATATATATATATATATATATATATATATATACATACATATATATATACACTGGTAGTTATCTTGCGAACATAAAATACATTGGAATATATTTGACCGAACAAACACCGCGCCAATTCTCAATTGTCCCGTTGATTGTTAAACAAATTCAGAAGGTCATGCATACTATTCCTTTGTCTCGTGTGTACGGAAAAATGTTTACGATAACAGGAATATTCCCCAATTCTAAAAGAGCATATTGCCGTATGGTATTATTCATAAGAAACGGGGATTAGTCTCCGGAACGGAAACCAACCTGATGCAACAGAAAAGACTGCAACAGAAGCGTTCTTTCACCACCTACATGTCCCTAAGCAATTGTTTTGGCTCCGACTTCAGCTTCATCATGACAGGTCATTCCTCTTCCACTTGTCTTAAAGAATCGTTTTGGCTCGAACTTCACCCGTTTGAGACAGCGAGAAAATAGTGAACGTCCCCTACACATTATTTTGATCAAACAGTGAATATAATGCAACAACAGATCACAAAACAACAGACGCGGTTCGAGAGAAGCCTCCGCTAGCTCCTCTCTGGTAAACAACAGGCAACAGGCAACAGATCTTACCTCTGTAATGTATACCTCATTTCGAGACATTGATTTCGTCCACGTGTTTGCAACGTGTTTTGCCAAGAAAGTCATGCTGAGTTTGATAGTTTGGAAAACATTCTTTCTAATAGTGTAAGGTAGGCACTCGAGCGGGGAGGCAGAGAAAATTCATGTTTGACTGACGGCCCTCTAAATCAATAGAAATTCACTCAGATTCTCCCTCTCTTTCTCTCTCTCTCTCTCCCCTTTCTCCCTACGTACATCCCCTTTCCCTCTCCTCGACTCGCTTCTCTCTCTCTCTCTCTCTCTCTCTCTCTTTCTTTCTCTCTCTCTCTCTCACGCTCTCTCTGTCCTTCCCTTCTTTTCTCCCCTCCCTCTCCCTCTCCCTCTGCCTGATGAATGTGGATGTACCAGTGATATATAGAATATAAGAACAAAAGAAAAGGTAAAGAACTATATATAGACTTGAGTAGATTACATGATCAACTCTATTTTCAATTCTTCAGCAGGTGTGTATGATTTGTAGATATGCATTATATAGCTAAAGACACGTATATGTATATATGTACGTATATGTAATCCAGTTTATGTATGCGTTTGTTTCCTTTTATATCTTTATGTGTGCATTCTTTATATATATATATATATATATATATATATATATATATATATATATATATATATATACAATACATACATACACACATATATGCATATACATACATACATATATATATATATATATATATATATATATATATATATATATTATATATATATACAACACATATATATGTAATATCTGTATATATATATATATATATATATTATATATATATATATATATATAATTATATATAATTACATATATATATATATATACATATATACATATATATATATATATATATATATATATATATATATATATATATATATATATATATATATATATATATGCATGCACCTTCCCCCCACACACTAATGAATGACTGCATTTCTTCACACCAACACTTCAGAGCAACAGCAATGTCTGACCAAATGTGCCGAAAGAAAAGAGTCTGGCCATTGCGCAACACGTGGTCGACAGCATTTTGAAAACACTCCCTGGATCGCCCTCGGCCATCAAAGCTGAGTCGGTGGCTCTTTCGTTTTCTGGATTTGAGCGGACGAGCGACGGGTATTACATATGGTTATATCTGAATCTGTATATAAATATATAAATATATATATATATATATATATATATATATATATGTATGTATGTATGTATGTATGTATGTATGTATGTATATATATATATATATATATATATATATATATATATATATATATATATATATATATATATATATATATATACATACACACACACACACACACACACACACACACACACATACACACACACACACACACACACACACACACACACACACACACACACACATACAAACACATCCTATACACGCCCGATAGATTGGATTTTTTGGGCAAAGTTGCATATCTGTCTGTGGTTGCATCGAGGCTGTATGCATCTTGTCATCTTATGTTGGAATCTTGTTGTGGCTTTTGGAAACGAGAGCTGCTAGTGTGGCTGCTGCTGCGATACTGTACTGCGACTGTGGCGCGGAGAAGACGAGAGATGTGAGAGAAGAGAGAGAAGGACAGAGAGAGAGAGAGAGAAAGGAGAAAAAGAGAGAGGAGAAAGAGAGAGAGGAGAGAGAGAGAGAGAGAGAGAGAGAGAGAGAGAGAGAGAGAGAGAGAGAGAGAGAGAGAGGAGAGAGAGAGAGAGAGAGAGAGAGAGAGAGAGAGAAGGAGAGGAGGGGAGGGAGAGAGAGAGAGAGAGAGAGAAGGAGAGAGAGAGAGAGAGAGAGAGAGAGAGAGAGAGAGAGAGAGAGAGAGAGAGAGAGAGGGGAGAGAGAGGGGAGAGAGAGAGAGAGGAGAGAGAGAGAGGAGAGAGAGAGAGGAGGGAGAGAGGGAGAGGAGGAGAGAGAGAGAGAGAGAGAGAGAGAGAGAGAGAGAGAGAGAGAGAGAGAGAGAGAGAGAGAGAGAGAGAGAGAGAGAGAAGGACAGAGATAGAGATAGACAGAGAGAAATAGACAGAGAAAGAAAACAATCTTCATCAGGACAACAGTTCCCCGAGAATAAGGAAAAGACGAGGTCAGTGACAAAGAGCGAAGTGATGAACAGCGCCACATAAATACAGGAAATATCACGGCCCTAAAATAAGATTTTATGCGTGAGATAATTCTACAGGTATGTAAAACACAGCTCAAAGGGGGGGGGGGGCAGAGACTAAAAATAACGAGACATTATGATCAATCAAAAGTCAAAAGCTGATAATCATATATGGCAAGATCCGTTAGTTGCAATTGCAAGTGCATGCGGGGGAAGATCCGGATTTTTTTATTTTTTTTTATTGATGAAGCAACCGGAAGTACGGCAAAGGTCACTATCACACGAGAAACAAGGTCACAGACGCGTAATCCCGTATTGGGCGGTGGCTTTTTGGGTAGGTGGGGGGGAGAGGGGGTGTAGGGATAGGGGGGGGATCGAGGTCCTTGGGATGAGAAGGTGTGTGGGTGTGGGTGTGTCTGTGTGGGCGTGTGTGTGTGTGTGTGGGGGGGGGTGAGTGTGAGTGTGAGTGTGTGGGTGTGGGGGGGGCGGGGGGTAGTAAATACTCGTTTCCGTTCGTGTGAATAAGTATATGTATGTATATATGTCCGTTGGCGTGTGTGTGTGGACGTGTGAGTGTGTGTGGGCATGATTGAGTGTGTGTGTGTGTTTGTGTGTATGTGTGTTTGTGTGTGTGTGTGTGTGTGTGTGTATGTGCGTGTATGTGTGTGTGGGGGGGGACACACTCGTCTGTACAAGTATATGCATGTATGTATACCCGTAGGCGTGAGTGTGGGCGTGGACGGAACCACTGGACCATTTTCATTCCTTCCAATCTGTGATTATGATTCAGCAAACTGCATTCATTATGTATATAAAATACTTTCGATATCACAAATGTAGATTATAGAGAATAATTCTACCAAAAAAATTAATCTAAACATTATCGCTGTCAGTGTGAATAGAAGTTTTGTTTGTGGATCTAGTGTGTGGGTAGTGTGGGTTGCATGAGATCGTTATTGTGGATCGAATCACGCACACATGTACGGACTTGAACACACATACATACATACACACATACACACACGCTTGAACTTGCACAAACACCAACACACCGACAGACTCCCCCCCCCACACACACACACATACACAAACATAAACAAACGCACACACATACACATACATCCCCTCCCTCCCTACACACACACACACAGACACAAACAAACAAACACACAAACACACACACACCCACACACCCTAACTTACATTAATATTTACTATCCTCCCCATTACAATTTCCCTTTGATGACATTTTTCACGAGAAGACAAGACATCATACCTGTTAGCTGATTGCGTCATAAATCTGGTATTTCCTCGCCTGCGTTTCTTGTCGTGTGATAGAGCTGGTGTTGGGGAATGGGGAGGGGGGGGGAGGGAAGGGGAATGGGGGGGAGAGGGAAGGGGAGGGGAATGGGGGAGGGGAGAGGGAAGGGGAGGGGGAGAGGGAAGGGGAGGGGAGAGGGAAGGGGGAGGGGAATGGGGGAAGGGGAGAGGGAAGGGGATTGGAATGGGGGGAAGAGGGAAGGGGAGGGGAACGGGGTGGGAGAGGGAAGTTGAGGGGAAGGGGGAGGGGGAGAGGGAAGGGGAGGGGAATGAGGGGGAAGAGGAAGGGGAAGGGGAGGGGAATGGGGGGGAAGGGGAGGGGAATGGGGGGGAGAGGGAAGGGGAGGGGAAGGGGAGAGGGAGAAAGAAGGGGAGGGGACCGGGGAGGAGGG
>NW_028234437.1:19802445-19804945 GCF_977035675.1 Penaeus japonicus | reverse complement strand
GTCGAGGGGGCGGGTGCTGCGGGTGTATCGGAGCCACGAGTCGTAACATCCTGAAGCCGCGTCCTTCTTGATGGGCGGAGAGCTGATCTTCTATCATCAGCTTGGGATGAATTTGCCACTGTGTTACAGAGTTTATGCTTTGGGTTTTGTGCTTTGTGCTCTCCCACTCGGTGTAGTCTTCCCATGTCGAGGGTCATTTCGGTACTTTCTGAATGTAACCCACTGGATACGGGGCGTCCATTTTCAAGTTCGGATCACAACACGGGCGCCAATGAAGTCTACGCTACACACTGGTCAAGGTTTATTTCAGAGCGGAGGGTCATCACGCAACATTTCCTGGGCTTTCTCGCTCTTTTTCATTTACTTGTTATGGTATTGGGTCTTTCTTGTGTCTGTCAGTCTTTGGGTTATATGTGCCATCTGACAAGCCTTCTCGGTGTTGTAATTGGCTGAAATTGCAGTGTAAAGTCCTTATCAGTTCATTAAGCTCTTTACACTCAGTCTGACAGAAGTATTATTATTTTATGAGAGCAGTAAACACAATTTCATTTCTTCGTATTATTTTACTTTTACGTAGAAAATACGAAAGAAAGAACCATCCCAAACGAGAAAACATGAGGAGATCGAGAAGAGTAAAGTGACCTATGCTTCTGGCTGCGAGGGTCACATTGCAGCTGCTGAACGTGGTTTGGTTCACCGTCTTCTCATTCTGCCTCCACACCCAGTACGGCCGGTACTTGAAAGCCGGAGGTTGGCATCTTGTGTCATCGCTCTCTGAAGTTAGTGCTAAGTAGAGGCCGTGGATGGGTGCCATTCTAGGATTTCTGTCTTGCTAGTGCCAGAAGAGGGTGGTGGCATGTAAGTTTGGGATTTTAAACTAATCCTATATTATGGTGATTATAGAAATTACAATGATAATGCCCATTATTCTGTCACTTAATATAACTATTACTCTTAGTATGATTGTTAAAAAAACAATGATGGGTAAAAAACACAGATTTACCCGCATCTGCACGTCAACGTCACCCGGACCTATAGTATATATATATTTTTTTACCGTCGGCACATTCACGTCACCCGGACGTGAATGACACGAACATTTAAGTTTATTTCTCCTGCTTTGATTATTTGATCGTTCGCCTTTTTTATTTTACACATTGAGTTAACACGGTCTTACATTGATCTTTCAGAGCTTTGATCTCGCCGTCTGAAAGTTTTTTGAGCATCCATTAAGTGTTGATGGACCGAGCTGATGCTGTAATTATCAGATTCCTTTGAGTGATAATCATTTGTGTGTGCGACCATAGGTAATTCGAGCCCGTTGAGAGGTCAGGTGGCGAAGTGGGTTGTTATCGAGGGTAATAATGAGGCCTTTGACTGATTGGTCTTTGGCAAGATCACTGGAGCTTTGGAGGTCTAGAAAAACCACAAGTATTACTAGTAAAACTTTGACCACACGATACATATTTCGATGATCGGAGAAGCTCCCGGAGCAGAGAAAGCGAAAATCCTTAGAAAACAGACAATGACTGTAGAAAATGACAATGCTGTGTTCGCGAGAGCTTCTTAATCATGGTGTGACTATTGTGAACACACACATACGCACATGTGTGTGTATATGTGTGTGTACGAGTGCGCGCTTCATGGTGGCCAAGAGATAAATAAAACCGAAACTCTGTACAAACAGATCGGCCTCTCAGCTTCAGAGAAACGACACACCGAAGAAAATATGGAAAATCTTCAAGGAAATATTGAGATCCGCCTGCCGTCCGTGCCTGACTGCGCTCCTCTGATTCCAAGTCCCAGACGTGCCATGCTCCTCCAGTTGCAGTAGATTACCGTCAACTTAATGGGGTTACCGCCTCTGAACCCTTTCCTTTACCTGTCTAATCAGATCTGCTCCAGAACACAGGCCGAAGGAACTGCGAGGGAAACTACTGGTGTCGACCGTACTCGAGAGTTCGTTTGGAACACGCCGTAGCTGTGTGTCATCTTATATCTATTGTGAAGATATTACCCAAGTATACGAGGAAGTAAATTTACTAAGAAGGGAAGAAGAAAAAAAGAATGAAAAGAAGAAGAATAGAAGGAGAAAAAGAAATTTGTAAAATACGTTAGAATTCAGCGAAAACGCCAAGGGTCTTCGGTGTGACATATTTTCCAATACGGGTTGACGGTACTTTTCAAATACGTCGAGTTGTTTGGATGTTTGTTACTTAATGCTGATAGTGTAAATTAATAGGATGAAATGGGTGTTATTATAAAAAAAGACGATGTGTATATATATATATATATATATATATATATATACATATATATATATATACTGTATATATATACAGTATATATATATATATATATATATATATACATATACATGTGTGTGTATGTGTGTTGTATATATATGTATATACATATATATATATGTATATATATATATATATATATATATATATATATATATATATATATATATACATAAATAAGATGGACAAAAAGA
>NW_028234437.1:19787445-19792445 GCF_977035675.1 Penaeus japonicus | reverse complement strand
CCGGAGACAAAAGAGAACTTCTCTTGATAGACTGGAGACAAAAGAGAACTTCTCTTGATAGACCGGAGACAAAAGAGAACTTCTCTTGATAGACCGGAGACAAAAGAGAACTTCTCTTGATAGACCGGAGACAAAAGAGAACTTCTCTTGATAGACCGGAGACAAAAGAGAACTTCTCTTGATAGACCGGAGACAAAAGAGAACTTCTCTTGATAGACCGGAGACAAAAGAGAACTTCTCTTGATAGACCGGAGACAAAAGAGAACTTCTCTTGATAGACCGGAGACAAAAGAGAACTTCTCGTAATAGACCGGAGACAAAAGAGAACTTCTCTTGATAGACCGGAGACAAAAGAGAACTTCTCTTGATAGACCGGAGACAAAAGAGAACTTCTCTTGATAGACCGGAGACAAAAGAGAACTTCTCTTGATAGACCGGAGACAAAAGAGAACTTCTCTTGATAGACCGGAGACAAAAGAGAACTTCTCGTAATAGACCGGAGACAAAAGAGAACTTCTCGTAATAGACCGGAGACAAAAGAGAACTTCTCTTGATAGACCGGAGACAAAAGAGAACTTCTCTTGATAGACCGGAGACAAAAGAGAACTTCTCTTGATAGACCGGAGACAAAAGAGAACTTCTCTTGATAGACCGGAGACAAAAGAGAACTTCTCTCAATAGACCGGAGACAAAAGAGAACTTCTCTTGATAGACCAGAGACAAAAGAGAACTTCTCGTAATAGACCAGAGACAAAAGAGAACTTCTCTTGATAGACCGGAGACAAAAGAGAACTTCTCTTGATAGACCGGAGACAAAAGAGAACTTCTCTCAATAGACCGGAGACAAAAGAGAACTTCTCTTGATAGACCAGAGACTCCTTCCAGCGCGGGGCTACGTGGTACGACATCCCTGGACGAGGGACATTAATTGTACGTACTCAGAAGACCTGTTTTGTCGGGCCCTTATCTTCGAGGGTGGAAGGGAAGAGGGCGAGAGAGAGAGAGAGGCATAGAAAGAGGGAGGGAGGGAGGGAAGGTGGGAGGGAGGGAAGGAGGGAGGGAGGGAGGGAAGGTAGGAGGGAGGGAACGAGGAAAAGAGAGAGAGAGAGGAGTGGAGGGAGGGAACGGGGGAGAGAGGAGGAGAGAAGAGGAAGGGGAGGAGGGAGAGAAGAGAGAGAGAGAGAGAGAGAGAGAGAGAGAGAGAGAGAGAGAGAGAGAGAGAGAGAGAGAGAGAGAGAGAGCGAGAGAGCGAGAGAATAAGTCGCAGATTATAAAACATGTATATTCAACATGAGAAAAACAATAGTTGATTACCCGACAGCGGAGGAATCTATAAACGTACACGCATTAGACGACTCACTCTGATCTTTTTTTTTTTGAGTGTGTGTAACGGGACGCTTTGGTGATGTGCGCTCGCACGTGCACGCTGCCCCGAGCGGCTATAAATATGACAAGGGGGAGGGGAAGGTAAGCAGGAGGAGGGGGGGGGGATGGGGAGAAGAGGGAAGGGGGAAGGGGGGCAGAGTACCCTCAACCGCTTATTTCAGGTTTTGAAACACGTATAGGGAGAACATACACGACCTTAGCACGGCAGACAGGAAGCAAACTTACGTAAGCAAGGGGTTTGTGTGATAGGAATCCATACCTGAACACGCATAGGACTTCATGTACACTTGTGAATACTTAGAGGGAACTCACATAAACAAGAAACAAGAATAAAAGTATGTACAGTTACACGGAAGGATCATGCAGGTTGGTACACGTAACCGGCCATAGGAACGAGATATCTCTTACGCTCTCCCCAAAACGAAGAAAAGAATAATGTTTTACCTAACCTGAATCAGACCAAATATCGAGCCAAAAAGGTAATCACACTCGGGAAATGATATTCAACTGAGATGCACAATTACTTAACCCCCCCCCCCCCACACCCCCCACCCCCCACACCCCCCCCCCACCCACCCACCCCCCACAACCATCCCTCCACCTCCACCCAATTCTAACACAAGCAAGGTGAGAATAAACAGATTCACTTAATAGAGAGCATAAAACAAATATTAATAGAATAAGAATACAAACTTGGATTATCTCTCATTCTCTTTCTCTCTCTCTCTCTCTCTCTCTCTCTCTCTCTCTCTCTCTCTCTCTCTCTCTCTCTCTCTCTCTCTCTCTCTCTCTCTCTCTCTCTCCCCCTCGTGTGGGTGACTCATCGACCTTTGTAAGCCGTGATAAGAGTCACGTGTACACCTGCCGGCGCACTTGTGTCTGAATTAGTGCTTCTTTTGTTGTGTGTCTGTTTTGATGTGTGTGTCTGTTTAGCTGTTTTGAGTGTCCATTTGTGTGTGTCTGTTTTTAATGTGTGTCCGATTTGTTGTATGTGTCTGTCTGGATGTTTGTGAGTGTATTTTTGGCGCGTGTGTCTGTTTGCTGTCTTGATGTGTGTCTATTCGTGTGAGTGTCTGTTTTGGTGCGTGTGTTCTTGTATGTGTGTTTGGTGTTTATTTGTTTCTAGTGTGAAATTCATGTATGAACATGTGTGTCTCTATACGTGGAAGTGTGTGTCCTTGTTAAAGATCTGTATTTTTGCGTTTATATCGTATGTATGAGTGTGCGTTTGTCTGTCCATGAAACATATGCGTATGTTTGTTGGTATACAAATCTATTACACATTCACTATTAACATCAGCAGCTTAGACGCATATTTATGGTTATAGGCGCCGTATAGTCAATCCTCCTTCTAATTTCCGATTACGGACAGGAATTATACATTGTATAATCGTTTGATACGAACGTTATTAGGTCTTTGCATCTAGCGAATTGAATTAGATCGAAGACTGAAGCCATAACTCGGGAAATATTTTAGTATCACTCGAGTAGCAAGGCTAAATGCCAGTAACAGAGGTCTGCTTTCATAGGTGATCGTCAGAGAGGGATGGGGGGAGGGGGGCAGGATGTACGCACACACACACACACACACACACACACACACACACACACACACACACACGCACGCACGCACACACGCACGCACGCACACACACACACACACACACACGACACACCACCACACTCACACACACACACACACACACACAACACACACACAACACACACCACACTCACACACACACACCCACCCACACGCATAACTACTATATATATATATATATATATATATATATATATATATATATATATATATATATATATATATATATATATATACATATACATAAATAGACATAGAGAGCAAAAGAAAGAAAGAGAGAGAAAAATAGATAGATAGAGAGAGAGTGAGAGTAGATAAACATGTACATATAACATATGTGTAAACAGATGAATGACTATAATTACTCACTGAAAAAAATATTACTAACATGTTCCACGTTATCAGGAATGGAGAATTATCAGAAAAGTTTGGTGCACCAAATTTTCCGGATGTTCTTCACCATAGTGGCATGTCCCGACACCATAACCATTTCAGGCACCATGATAGGTATTACATATGCGACCATGTTTATGTCATATTTACATTGAATAACTGGTGGGATCAATGTAGAAAGGTATGTTGATAGGGTCTTCTTCTGCAAGATGATAACCTTTCTTATCAATCTCTAAATGAAAATTCACGTTTTGTAGACTCTCTGTCTTTCTCTCAATTGTTTTCTTTTTCTTATGTTCTGTTTCGTTTCTCTCTTCTATTTTTATACCGTCTGTCGTGTTTTTTTTCTTTCTTCTCTCTCTCGCCTTCTATCGCCTTCTTTCTCTCTCTCTCTCCTTACCCCTCTCTCTCTCGCTCCCTCCCTCTCTCCTTCTTTCTTTCTCTCTCTCTCTTTCCCTCAATCTCTCTCTCCCTCTCTCTCCTTCTCTCTTTTCCTCAATCTCTCTCTCTCTTTTCTCTTTCTTCTCTCCCTCTTTCTTCGACAGCCTTCCATGAAAAGAACGAAAAACTAGAATGCTGATTTATCTTAGATAATTTCTTAGATAATATAAGAAAAACGAGTCTTTCTTATTACAATACTTTTGATGAGCTGAGATCTGGACAAAAAATACCTCTTAACGATCTTATCTAATATTACTTTCGTATTAGAGTATTATAAGAGCAATGTATAATCCACAAAGGGTAAATTCCGGACTGTAATTTCCATAAGTGAATTGCAACGACCTGCGGAGTACTATAGTGGAGCCTCTACGCCAGCATCCAAGGCGTTCCAGAGTCTAGCTACTTTAAAGACTCGCTAATGTTGAGACCCAATGTAATGGCGGGTCTTCTACCCCATGATCACGTGAGAGCACCATTCTGTTGCCTCTATCCTTTGTGTTGTTTACGGCTGAGCTGAGGATCCCAAAAGACCTCATCTTCTACGGAATATTTTCTCTGGTTTATTTGGTTTGCTTGACCATATGTTCGTATCACATGACTTCCTGTTTTGAATGTTGAGTCCGATAACGGTTGGGGACTTTTCCTTTTCTTTTTTTTTTCTTTTTTTTTTGTATCCTCGAGGCTGCTTCATTATTTGGTGCAGAGTGGTTCTCAAGTCTCAATGGGGCTTCATGAACTATAGCAGTTTCGTTTTTCGATGTTCGAAATGGTTTCGAATTATTTTGATAAATGGAAAGATGGGAGTTTTATTCAACACACGGCAAACGTTGACAGCAAATACTTGAAAACAGCTCAGGGCTATTTTTAGATAATATGTTGATATTTCCTTTTCCCGTGTTTATATAATTCCATACATACATACACACACACACACACACACACACACACACACACACACACACACACACACATGTATATATATATATATATATATATATATATATATATATATATATATATATATATATACATTATACATATATATATATATATATATATATATATATATATATATATATATATAGACATATTTATATTACTACTACTACTACTACTACTACTACTACTACTACTACTACTACTACTACTACTACTACTACTACTACTACTACTACTA
>NW_028234437.1:19774945-19777445 GCF_977035675.1 Penaeus japonicus | reverse complement strand
CACTTTGTATTGTTTTCTCTCGTTTCCTCCCCTCCCTCCCTCCTCCTATTCTCTCCCTCCGTTACTCTCTTTTTCGCTCTCCCTCTTTCTTCTCTTTTTCACACGAACCTCATATGATTTGGGAAATATCGTATTCGTTCATCGATAATATATCATGTGCCTAATATACTTTTTTGCACACACACACACACACACACACGCGCACGCACACACACACATATTGTACTAAATTGCTCAACTTCTCGTATCAAATAATCCTTGCAAGAAACATGACCTAAGGATATTGCTAGCAATATTCTGATCACGCGCGTCAGGAGAGAGATAGTATTACTTGATCTGAAAAGATATGCAAATTCTGTCATATATATATATATATATATATATATATATATATATATATATAATATATCGACATATATGCAATCTCTCTGCTCTCTCTCCTCGTAGCTATGCTGGCGGGAGTTTGTGATATTGAAGAGGGAGTTTTAGTTAGTTGTAGATGTGTGGATGTGAGGTAGGTGGGACTTAAGTTGTTATATAGTTTACGGAGGTGGAGAGTGGTGAGGAGGGGGGTTAGTGGGTGGGGATGAGATTGGTGGTCCATAGTTCGATTAGGTCTCGTTTCTCCCATCTCCGACGTAAGTATCAAATCCCCTTTCATTCAAACGCACATTCCTTCCTTTTTGTTCTAACCGTATATGATCCCCGCAGGAGTTTATTACCATCTTTCCTATTTTTTTTAGTTCCATGGTGCCATGGTTTTCCCGCAGTTCCACTTACCTATTCCTTCCCCCCTTTTGTCCCTCTTGAATCCAACTATCGAATTCGCGCGTAATTGTCAAGTCCAACGACCAATCGTCTCACCACGACTCGCTCTACATCCCTCTCCCCTCCCTCTATTCTCCCTCTCAATCCCTCTCTCTTCTCTCCATCTTTCTCTCTCTCCTCCCCCTCTTTCCGCCTCTCCCCTCTCCCCCACGTCCTCTTCTCTCTCCTCTCTCTCCTCTCCTCTCTCAACTCATTCTCTCTCTTCCTCTCTCTCTATAGTATATATATATAATATAAAGTATATAGCAATAATATACTGTATATTCAACTATACTATAATACTATAAAATAATATATATAAATTAATTATATAATAATACTAAAATCATATTGACCGCTAATATATCTATATTATATATCGATATATATCATACACATATAATATATACATTTCTGTATATATATATTATATATATATATAATTATATATATATATATATATATATATATATATATATATATATAATACTATAATATAGTATACATCATATTATATATTTACACATAAAATATTAGACATATGTATATAATTTTAAAGTTATATGTCTATCTTCTATACTAATATTTTTATAATTATATATATATATTATATATTTTATATAATATATATATACATGCATATATATATATTAATATAATATATATATATATATATATATATAGAGTTATATATATATATATATAATATATATATGCATGTATCTATATATATATATATATATCTATATATATATATATATACGATTAGTCGAGTCCCACTTAGTGTCTGGCGTATCCCCGTAGAGTTCTCCCTCTCCCCCGCAGGTGATTGGTTTCCCCTTCGCTTCCTATCATAATATAAATATAAATGAATAAATATATATATATATATAAAATGAATTCTTTATATTTTTTAATTTGATATATATATATATATAGCATTATATATATTAATAAAATTTATATAATATACTATATATATATATGATAACACAAACATACATACATATATACACTGTAAACATAGACATGTCCATACTCACTACCCCCCCCCACACCCAAACCAACACACAACACAATACACAAAATCCTTGCCCTCTAGATGGTGCCGCCAATCCAATGCCAATGAAAAAGACCTCCCAGGTGCAATTAAGAGCATACGTGACGAAACGCGCGTGAGCAGCATGGGGACATGAGTATGCTGCGTTTCACGGGGAGTCAGCGAATGGACAGAATAACAAGGCAGCTCTGATTCGCCGGGGCTGCTTGTTGTGCTTGCAAATATTTTGTTTCGTTCTATTTCCGGCGTAAAGCAGAAACAAAGGTCGGTTTGGGGGGAAGAAAATGTCACTCATCAGAGAGGAATTTTATCGTATATTTCAGAAGGGAAGAACTTAGTGAGAAATAAACTAGCTTAAAACCATATAGAATTTATCGTATAGCCAAGTGATGGCATTAGATTGTCAAAAATACCTTCTAGTTAATTAACCTTGTTATAAGTAGATTAAATAAGAACTAAAGCACAGATATATATGAAGACTCCATTTTTAGATTAGAATTGACTCTTATCAGCACAAATATTGACCAACGAGTGGAAGCAAAGCACCTATACAGCGTAGGATAAAGCGATAGAAGTCTTTGATCCGTGTAAACGGATGTATTTTGTTTTTTTCTTTATCTTGAACAATGCTTA
>NW_028234437.1:19737445-19744945 GCF_977035675.1 Penaeus japonicus | reverse complement strand
GTGTGTGTGTGTGTGCGTTCAGGTATGTGTGCGTGTATTCATCTATTCATGTGTACGTGTGTTTGTTTATGCATATACGTATGTGCTTATATTAATGTGTATGTGTGTTTATTCACCTATTCATGTATGTATATGTATGTGTTTATTTTTATGTGTGTACATGTATATATTAATGTGTTCACGTATGTATGTATATGTGTACGTGTTCATGTACGTATTCGCAATATACCCTGACACTATAAAGGGATGGAAGTGAACGAAAATAGCAACACAAGAATAAACACAACGCCAGCGTGAAGCAGCGCCATGTCACGGTATCATCACGAGCTCTTTAGTTTTTTGTCCCATTTATTCTGATCTTCATTTTAGTTTCAAAGGTAATCTTTTTATTTTATATTCTTTCTTCCATGTGTTTTTTTTCTCTTGGGATTTATGTTTTTTTTTTTTTTTTTTTTTTGAGCGTAGCTTTGAATATGGGGTTCATTACTCAAGGTTCTTTTTATGAAACCTATTGTTATCATCATTCTTTAATCCTTGATATCACCACCTTTATAATCATCACTACCGCCACCACAACCACCATCATCATTATTTTCATCACCACATCCATACTATCCCCACCACCACCATATCTCCCACCACCCCCGACATAACTCCCTCATCACCACCACTACCCTTACCACCATCACCAGCACCACTATATCCCCTACCACCATCCTCACCACCACCACCAACATAACTCCCTCATCACCACCACCATTATATCTCCTACCACCATCATCATCACCACCTCCAACAACATAACTCCCAAATAACTATCACTACCCTCACCATCATCACCACCACCCCATACCCCCCCTAATACCCCCGACCACCATCATCAATATCATTCGCCATTTTATTACAACAACCAGACCACAACCATCCCTCTACTTCCTTCAAGACCTTCCTAACATCTCCTTTCTAAAATTTATTATTATTTATTATCCTTGTTTACCTCTTCGTTCGGTGTTCAAAAACAGATCAGTTTCCTTTCAAATTTAAATGCATTTCCTTTTCTTTTCGTGTTTTTTTTTTCTTTTTATTGGTTCAGCTTTCATGTCCATAGATAAAAGTGACTGAACAGTTTTGATTTGTTTTGCATTTTTAAGCTTTCTAGATTTTTCCTCGGTTTGGCGAGTGCGTCGGTTGTTGTTGGTGTTGCTCTGCTGTCATTTTCTTTATCTGGCTTTGCAGCTAATATCTCTTTACATATGTTTGTATATGTATATATATATATATATATATATATATATATATATATATATATATATATATATATATATATATGTGTATATATATATAAATATACTATATATATAACTAAATATATATATATATATGTATAATATATATATATATATATATATATATATATATATATATATATATTCATATATATTATATTTCACCACACGCACACACACACAACACCACACACACACAAAAGACACCCTCACATACATTCATCAAACAGATGTCTACACGTACATACAAACAGTACCACACGCACCACAACTATCTATCTATCTATCTTTTCTATCTATCCTATGTCTATTATATATGTATATATATAATATATTAAATATATATTATATATTATATATACATACATACATTATATATAGATATATATATATATCTATATATATATATATATATATACATATATACAAAATTATACACACACTCCCACAAACACACACAATACATTACATATATTATATATCTATATATATATATTATATATTATATAATTATTTATATATGTGTTATTATATAAATATATATATATATATATATATATATATTATATATAATATATTTATATTTGTCGAGTTTTTAATCTGAATATATTGTCGAAAGACTTGCATATAAATATACACACACACGCACACAACACACACACACACACACACACAAACAGACACCTACATACATGCATCAAACAGAAGATATACACGTACATACAAAACAGTACACACACGCACACAAATATCTATCTAATCTATCTTTTCTATGTGTACATTTGGTGTGTGTGTGTGTGTATATATATATATGTGTATATATATATATATATATATTATATATATATATATATATATATATATATATATATATATATGTCTACATATATATTATATACTTATATACTACGTTTATACACACACAAACACACACACAATACATACATTAATATATTTATATATTATATATATATATTTATAGATATATATATAATTTATATATATTTTTATATATATTTGTCGAGTTTTAATTGAATATATTGTTCGAAAAGGACGTGCATATAAATATATTGTTAATTTGGGTGTGTGTGTATATTTATTGTGTATATTACTGTATATATGGATATATATCTATATAATATATATTTATATATATATATATATATATATATATATAATTATATATGGAATATATATATATATATAATAGAGTACATATATATATACATATTACATTATTACACATTTATACACACACACACACACACACACACACCAAATGTACACATTATATTTATATGTACGTATTTCGGATATATATTCAAATTTAAACATTTTGCATATGAACTCTACAAGTAAATTGGCAGTCCTGGAATATCTATCTAATATTCAACATTCTCTTTTTACCAACACCCCTTTTCGTTTTTTTTTTTAAGATTAAAAGCGGTTACATATAATTTTCACTATTTATTTAGCATGCCTCATTAACATAACATAATTATGTTCATTATCATTAGCATATTCATTTATAGCCACGTGATTCTAAGCCTTGGATTCTGAATACATCAGCCTGCTTGTTCTCATTTGGAAAGCGTCTACACATATATCTAAACATGCATTCAATTAGGCATATAAAAATCAACAGAATGCAATGTAGAAAAACAAACGGACAGTTGGCCAAATAAATGACGGTTTGAAAATACAGAAACTTTTCGACAAAAAGAGGTATTGGTCTCAACGTACGTACAGCTTACAGTGTTACTAAATTTCTATATTATTGCAAAATTGCAATATACCATAGTCCTTCTTTTTGTATATAAGACATCAGGAAAGACAGGAAAATAAGAAAAGAAAGAAAGAAAGAAAGAAAAAAAAACACCAACCCTATAAACATGTATTCGTAAATAAATTGTCCAGACCGTATATATAAAAGTTTTCATTAATTTAGAAGTTTCTCTTACTTGCATGTCTGAGCCTTGCAAATTGCTAACGTCTTTCTCCTTTTTGTGTTACAGTCCGTGTTGTGACGACTGTGAACTTGAATATCGCCGTTTGTTTCCCGCGCTTTTGTCGTCAGCCATCGAGAAATTATTATGGATGGGGTATATGATTAACTTGGATATGATATTTGATAACGAATAGGCGTTTGTTCTCCGCGCTTTTGTCATCAGTCATCGAGAAATTATCATAGAGGGTTTTTATATACTCTTTCGGATAATATGTTGACTTGATTACTTGAGTAACGAATCGGCATTTAGTCCCCGCGCTTTTGTCGTCAACCATCGAGAAATTATTATGGAGGGTTTATTTAATCAATTCGGATATAGTGGCGGCTTGATTTACTTAAACATCATTTGGATGGTATGAATACTGTATTTTTATATTCCTTATTGAGGTACAATATAGCAAAACGCATATGAGGGATCGTATCGATTCTATATACAGAAAATTGGACATCTGTAAAGTTTTCGAACCTCAGGATGTACTCATACGCACTCGTTCAAAATCAGTTATGCATTCATTATGTCTTCATAAATTATGAAAGATGATAACTTTAACCATTAACAAATGATAAAGCACATAACAGTAACCACATCACACGCATATGTATGCTCGCATGTATGTCTGTATGTAAGCGTGCACTAAATTGCCATATTGCTTTTAACTTTTCAGCACAACTTTACCTCCCTCTCTCTCTCTCTACACACACACACACACACACACACACACAAGCACGCATGTATATATATTATAGGGTTTCGAGCACTCACATACTTATTATACCATCACAGACAATGACACACACATACAAATGGATATGTATATATATATATATATATATATATATATATATATATATATATATATATGTATATATATACATGGCTGTACATAATATGTTACATAATATATATATATATACTTATATTTATATATATAATATATATATATATTATATATATATATATATATTTATATATATATATCATATATCTACTCTTATAACATAAATATATATATAAATATATATTTATATATATATATATATATATATATAATATAATTTAAAATATATAAATATATATATAAGATATATATATATATAATATATATATATATATATAGTATAATATAATATATATATATATGTTATGTATGTGGCACTACAATATATATATATGATATATCTATATATATATTGTATATATGAATATATATTTATATATATATTATATTATATTAATATATATATGTATAAATATATATATATATATATTTATATAGATATGTGTGTGTGATGTGTGTGTAAACACACACACACACACACACACCACGACATATATATATATATAAAAAAATTTATAATATATATATATATATATATATATATATTATATATATATTAATATATATATAATATATATATATATTTTATGTACCATATATATATAGTATAATATACTATATATATATATATATATATTATATATATATATATATATATATATATATACTATATATATATATATATATATATATATATATATATATAATATATATAGAATATATATATCTATATATAGTATAATATAAAGATATATATATATATATAAATGATATAATATATATTATATGTATCAATATATATATATATATATATATATATATATATATTATATATATATATATATATATATATATATGTGGTGTGTGGTGTGTGTGTGTGTGTGTGTATGTGTGTGTGTGTGTGTGTGTGTGTGTGTGTGTGTGTGTATGTGTTTGCATGGGTCTTTGTGTGCGTTCGTGTGTGTGTGTGTCTTTGCATGTGCCTGTGTGTGTGTTCGTGTGTGTTTGTATGTGTCTGTGAGTGTGTTCCTGTGTGTGTGTGTGTCTGCATGTGTCTGTGTGTATGTTCGTGTGCCTGTGTGTGTGTTCGTGTGTGCTTGTGTATGTGTTTGCATGTATCTTTGTCTGTGTGTGTGTTTGCATGTGTCTGTGTGTGTGTGTTCGTGTGTGCTTGTGTATGTGTTTGCATGTATCTTTGTCTGTGTGTGTGTTTGCATGTGTCTGTGTGTGTGGCCATAGCTGCACTGCGTTCGTGATAATGTTATGTGAAAGTATATATTCAACTGATGATTGAACATGTATCAAGTCATAAAATCTGCTGACCTTGATGCTATTGAAAGAATCATGACTACTGATGTGCCAGTATGTTCGCTTTGAATACATGATATATGTAAACAGATTTATTTACATTCGACGTATATTGGGAATCGTGCCGCATTTTTGGGCTGTTTGTAAATGGCTAATGTATTGCTGAATCTTTCACATGATATTCGGAGTCTGAACTTTTGAAAGATAGGCATTGATTACTTTGTTATTAATTACATTTAAGCAAACGAACCAGGGATCGACTCGGGGTTTCGAAGAATGGCATAATTTTCTAACAAAGGAGTATTAACTCTTTTTTTTCCCAGTCTGCTTCTTTCTTATTCTTTATTGACAATTACTTGAGTTACTAGTGCTTTTAGTCTTATTTCATATTTATTCTATTTTCGTCTTGTTCTTCTCCTATTCTTCTTCTTTTTCGTTTTGTTCTACTGGTTCTCCTTTTCCTCCCCTCTTTCTTCTTCTTCTCCTTCTCCTTCATATCATTCTTCTTCGACTTCTTCTTTTGTTTCGTTTTGTTCTACTGATTCTCCTTTTTTCTTCTTCTCCTTCATATCATTCTTCTTTGACTTCTTTTTCTTCTTCTTCTGTTTCGGTTTGTTCTATTGTTTCTCCTTTTTTCTTCTTCTTCTCCTTCATATCATTCTTCTTCGAATTCTTCTTCTTCTGTTTCGTCTTGTTCTACCATTTTTCCTCTTCATTATTCTTATTCTTCTTTTCTCCTCCTTCATCACACTCTTCGACTTATAATCCATTCATCTTCGACTTCTGTTTCGTCTTTTCTACTGTTTCTTCCTCCTTCCCTCTCCTCTTCTTTTTCTCTCTTCCTCCTCCTCCCCCTCCTCTTCCATCTCCTTCCCCTCCTCTTCCACCTGATAGCTCTCCTCTTCCACTTCCTTCCCCTCCTCCCCTTCCCATTCCTTCTCCTCATGAAGAAAGTAAAAACATTTACTAAATGTTATTCAATATATATTAATCATCCCCCCCCATCCCTTTTCCCAGGGAGGGGAGGGGGGGGGTGGGACCCACCTCTTCTCTCTTTCCACTTTCCTCTTCTACATTCTTCCCCCTCTTTCCCTCTGCTTCCGCGCCTCGGACTTTTCATCTTCCCCTTCTTTCGCACACTAACTCCCCTCCTCCTTACTCACCTCTTGCTTCTTCCTTGTTTCCATTCTATGTTCCCCTCCTCTTCCACCTCCTTCCCCTCCTCTTCCACCTCCTTCCCCTCCTCTTCCACCTCCTCCCCCTCCTCTTCCCCCTCCTCCCCCTCCTCTTCCACCTCCTTCCCCTCCTCTTCCACCTCCTTCCCCTCCTCTTCCACCTCCTTCCCCTCCTCTTCCACCTCCTCCCCCTCCTCTTCCACCTCCTTCCCCTCCTCATCCACCTTCTTCCCCTCCTCTTCCACCTGCTTCCCCTCCCTCTCCACCTCCCCCCCTCCCCTTCCACCTCTTCCCCCTCCTTCCCCTCCTCTATCCTCCTCTCCCCCCTCCTCTCTTCCACCTCCTCCTCCTCCCACTGGCATCCTCTCCTTCCACCTCTCCCTCCTCCTCCCCCCTCCTCTTCCCCCTCCTCCCCTCCTCTTCCCCCTCCTCCCCCTCCTCTCCCCTCCTCCTCCCCCTCCTCCCCCTCCTTTCCCACATCCTCCACCTCCTCTTCCACCTCCTTCCCCTCCTCTTCCACCTCCTCTTCCACTTCCTTCCCCTCTTCATCCACCACCTTCCCCTCCCCTTCCACCTCCTCTTCCACCTCCTTCCCCTCCTCTTCCCCCTCCTTCCCTTCCTCTTCCCCCTCCTCCCCCTCCTTTCCCTCCTCCCCCTCCTCCTTCCCCTCCTCCCTCTCCTCCTCCACCTCCTTCCCCTCCTCTTCCACCTCCTCCCCCTTCTCTTCCACCTCCTCCCCCTTCTCTTCCACCTCCTCCCCTCCTCATCCACCACCTTCCCCTCCTCTTCCACCTCCTCCCCCTCCTCCACCCTCCTCATCCACCTCCTTCCCCTCCTCTTCCCCCTCCTTCCCCTCCTTCCCCTCCTCCCCCCTCCTCCACCCT
>NW_028234437.1:19702445-19704945 GCF_977035675.1 Penaeus japonicus | reverse complement strand
CAGATCAAAACGAGACAAAACGAGACAAAATGAGAAATTGAGAATAAAAGAATATCAAGGAATGAGAAAATGAGTAGAATTGATATATAAAAAGATAGGAAATTTGTTAGAGAAATTATGAAAGAATTCGAAGAGGAAAGGAAAATATAGATGAAGAAAAGGAGGTAAAGAGAAAATGAATAAAGGAAGGAGAGAACAAGAATCAGAGAAGATGAAGATATGTCGAAATGACGAAATTAAATGAGTTAATCAGACAATAAATGAAGAGGATAATAAAGAATGAGAACATGAGTTGAAATAAAAATTGTTGAAAAAACGAAGAATGAGAAGAAGAGTTGAACAAATTAACAAACAATATGAAAGAATCGACAAGGAAGGAATACATACGAGAAAGCAGATGGATAAATCAAATTATAACAATAGCAACAATAAAAATAGTCATAATAATAATGATATTAACAATAATAATTATGATCAAAATCATATCAATGAAAACGATAATGATATGAATGATAGTAATGATAATAATAAAAAAAATAATGATATTGGTAATAATAACAATGACAATAATGATAATATTTATGGTAACAGCAATAGTGATGACAATGACAAAGATAATATCAATTATAGTAATAACAGTAATGGTAATAACAATAATGATAATGATGATGACAATAATAAGAAAAAAGATAATAGTGCTAATGACGTCAATGATAACAATAATAGTGATAATGATAATAATGATGATAATCATAATAACACTAACAATGATAATAATAACTATGATAAGAATAATAACGATTATAAAGATAATAACAGAAAAAATATCAACAATGAGAAGGAAGAGTGGGAGGAGGAAGAAGAAGAAGCAGAAGGAGAAGAAGAAGAAGAGGAAGAAGATGAAGAAGAAGACAAAGAAAAAGAAGAAGAAGATGAAGAAGAAGAAGAAGAAGAAGAAGGGGAAGAAGAAGAAGAAGAAGAGGAAGAAGAAGAAAAAGAAGAAAAAAAAAATAGAAGAGGAGAGAGAGAGAGCGAAGGGTGAAAGGTGAGGAAAATGAATCTAAATGAACTCCTCTTTTCCGCCATCCTTCACTCTCGCGTCCTTCATCTAATCCTTCCTGTCGTCAGGATCACCCTACGAAACACGTGACTTTAGTGCGAGGAAGAAGACGGTCTGGTTTCTTGAAGGGGAGGGGTGGGGGGGGGAGAGGAGGAGGGGGGGGGGAGGAGGAGGAGGAGTAGGAGGAGGAAGGGGATTAGAAATGGAAGGGAAGAAGGGAGGTGGCAGGGGAAGCGGAAGGGAAAGAGGAGGAGAAAAAGGAGGGGAGAGAAGAGAGGAAGGAGGAGGTGGAGGAAGAGAAGCAGGAGGACGACGACAAGAAAATAGGAAATAGAAGAATTGGAGGAAGAGGAGAAGGAGGAGAAAGAGGAGGAGGAGATAGCGATGGAGGATGAGAAGGAGAAGGAGGAGAAGGAGAAGAAGGAGAAGAAGAAGAGGAAAAAGAGGAGAAGGAGGAAGAGGAGGCGGTGAAAGAGAAAGGGATGAGGAGGAGGAGGAGGAGGAAATAAGAGGGGAGAGGACTTCAGTGTAGTGAAGGGGAACACGTCCCCAGTCTAAAGATGAATTGTCTATTCCATCTTCGCTGGCAGGAAGGACAAGGGGAAGAGAAGGGAAAGAGGACGGGGGAAGAGAAGGGGGGAGGAGGACAAGAAAGGAGGGCGGATGAGGAGGAGGAGAGGGGAAGAGGAAGAATAAGAAGTGGAGGAAAAAAGAGAGGGCGAGGAAGAATAGCAGAAGAAGTACTTCAGTGTGAAAAGGAATTGATAAAGTTTATTTGCGGAACAGTGTACATACCCTGCAAAAAGCCAGGGTAAGATGTCAAAGCATCTCTCCAAACTGCCTGAGCTTCTACTGAGTAAAGGGCTCAGTCAAGCATTAATCTGACATGCCTGAGGGTCTGCACCATTGTGTCATTCACGTCTCATCTAGTCGGTAAATTAAAAAATCTTTCGCTGATCACGTCAGAGACAAGACCAGTGTCTATAATAAAATTGATATAAAACTACAAGTGATGTTCTTTGTACAGTGCTGTTCGATCGATAGGATACACTCTTCGTACAGCAAAGGAAATAGTGGGTGAGACTATGTGATTTAAGTTTTTTGCACATTTTGCATCGGTAATATGCAATTGGTTTTGCATCTAAAACTGCATCCTGCACATATTGCATAGTTAGTCGGGTTAGTATAACTTGCTGCCTCCGCGACAGACCTTTATAAATTTCATAGGGTTTGTCCATATATGATGACCCAGCAATACTTTCTTAATGCCAGGTAGTGCCATGTCCATTTTTTTTCATCTTTTCTGTAGCCCATACTTGATTCTCATAATCTCTCCAGCAGCTGGTAATACGTTTTTTTCCATTTAACCAAGAGATAAAAGTATAGCATAGTGTGGTTCTTCACTGGAAAGTGCGAATTTGACTAACTGGTTAACTTGTC
>NW_028234437.1:19684945-19697445 GCF_977035675.1 Penaeus japonicus | reverse complement strand
CCTGACTATTGCGTCATGCTAAAGTGACCTTCAAGCACCGGACTAATCAGACCACGGGAGGGGAGGCACCGATAAGATAAGATAAAGAAAGATAACGCCGTGGACCCCTGTATTGCTTCGTAGAGATAGGAGATAAGTTATCTTTTTTCCCCTCGCGAACAGCTGGCTCCGGTGAAGAGAACATTTTTTTTTATTAGTTTTTAAAAATCGATGTTTCATTTTTTCTTTTTCTTTTTTCTCTTTTCTTTTTTTTTGTTATCATTATAGCTTAAATCATCTTTTTATATTCATATTATTGTTTAATTTTTTAATATAATTATCCAGGTATTGGAATGTACGTTCTACATTTCGTAGGAATTTACGACACGTATACTATACATTGTAACTGAATCCGTATTTTCACATAATGGTCTATATATAAAGGAATGATGAGGATAATGACGATGTAAAGGCTTGTTTATGTGGCCGATAATGATAATAGTTCTTTTGTTAATGTGGGCGCCGCTGATATCAAGGTAAATGATTTGAGTGATATCATTAGTGATAACACGTAACGGGGATATTTATAGATATATGTCTCGGAATCATGTTGATAAAATGTTGATATCGATGATGATTATGATGATGATGATGATGGTGATGATGATTATGATGATTATGATGATGATGATTATGATGATGATGATGGTGATGATGATGATGATGATGATGATGATTATGATCATGATGATTATGATGATGATTATGATGATGATTATGATGATGATGATGATTATGATGATGATTATGATGAAGATGATTATGATGATTATCATGATAATTATGATGATGATGATGATTTTTTTTTATATCGTGTTGAAAACAACGACACACTCAATCACGCACCATCCTGTGATTACCTATCATCGCCTTGACAGCGATTCAAAATTTTGTCTTTTTTCTTCGTTATTATCTAAGATAACTTCGTCATAAACAAGTGAAAAAATAACGTAATATCAATAACACGATATTTCCTCCCCTCATGGATTCTCATGAAAGTTGTGTTGTATTATAAAAATTATATACGTGATTATGATATACTATCTATCCATCTGTCTATATATCTATCTGTCTATTTATCTATCTATCTCTCTATCTATCTATCTGTCTATTTATCTATCTATCTCCCTATCTATCTATCTGTCTATTTATCTATCTATCTGTTTATCTATCTATCGATCTCCCTGCATATATATGTCTATTTATCTATCTATCTCCCTATCTATCTATCTGTCTAGTTATCTATTTATCTCCATATCCATCTATCTGTTTATCTATCTATCTATCTCCCTATCTATCTGTCTGTTTATCTATCTATCTTCCTATCTATTTACTGTCTATTTATCTATCTATCTCCCTCCATATCTATCTGTCTATTCATCTATCTATCTGTCTATTTATCTATCCCTCTCCCTATATATTTATCTGTCTATTTATCTATCTATCCATTCGCCTACCTATCTACCTGTCTATTTATCTATCTACTTACCTATCTATCTATCTATCTATCTAATTATCTATCTAACTACTTACCTACCGATCAACCTATCTATCTATCAGTCTATCTACCTACCTACCTATCTACCAACCCATCTATCTATCTATCTATCCGTCTATCTATCTATCTATCTATCCGTCTATCTATACACATATTAAAAAAAATGTATATATGATAATGATAATGATGATATACAAGTCTATTCACTTTGCATAGCAAGATGACAACAATAATGTTTACAGATTGTCAACAACATCAATAGCATATGAACATTTACAACTTGATGGTATCAGTAAGAAAACGGGTGATTATTGGCAATTATGATGATAAGAATCATCATAACATGCAAAGTAAGCAATAAAGAAAATTACGAAATAAATAAAGTACAACAAACAAAGTGATGAAAATGATAGTAAGTAAATTTTCGAAAAAAGTTTTTGATCAGATAACAATTCAATGCATGATAGTATATACAAGAAACAATATATATTCTGATAATTCAAACGATGATGGCGACTATGATGTAAGGGTAATTATGCCAATAAAACAATTAAGTAAGTCTTAACATTAATGACGATTCTGTTGCTAATATCTACTATTTTTTTTCTGCTATGACTATTAATGATAATGACTACAATAGTAGTGGTAATAGTAGTAGTAACAGTAGTAGTAGTAGTAGTATTTAGTAGTAGTAGTAGTAGTAGTAGTATTTAGTATTTAGTAGTGGTAGTAGTAGTAGTAGTAGTATTTAGTAGTAGTAGTAGTAGTATTTAGTATTTAGTAGTGGTAGTAGTAGTAGTAGTAGTAGTAGTATTTAGTAGTAGTAGTAGTAGTAGTAGTAGTAGTAGTAGTAGTAGTAGTATTTAGTATTTAGTAGTGGTAGTAGTAGTAGTAGTAGTAGTAGTATTTAGTAGTAGTAGTAGTAGTATTTAGTAGTAGTAGTAGTAGTATTTAGTAGTAGTAGTAGTAGTAGTAGTAGTATTTAGTATTTAGTAGTGGTAGTAGTAGTAGTAGTAGTAGTAGTATTTAGTAGTAGTAGTAGTAGTAGTAGTAGTAGTAGTATTTAGTATTTAGTAGTGGTAGTAGTAGTAGTAGTAGTAGTAGTATTTAGTAGTAGTAGTAGTAGTAGTAGTAGTAGTAGTAACAGCAAAAACAGCAGCAGCAGTTTTAGCAGTAATACCACTACTACCATAACACCCTCTCTCTCTCGGACTGTTCGAGAGATCATACACCCTCAGGAATGTCTTTCATGACCTCAGGAGGTGATTAATCAAAGGCACTCCGGGATTTAACAACACTACAGAAAAGTGCGAGGGAACCGGCGGTGTCCCGAGGAAGCAAAAAAACGTGGACATACGATACGGCCAGCCCTCGGCGACGGAAGAGAGATCTGTTCCTGGCGGAGGCTGTACCTTTATATTTTCATCGCATGTCAAAGCATCGTACCCCCCTCTACCCGCACCCCCCCCCCCAAAACAACAAAAAAAAAAAAAAAAAAAAAAAAAAAAAAAAAAAAAAAAAAAAACTGGATTTACGATTAACAGAATGGGTTTAGGGATCAGATACGGAGGGAAAGAAGAGTGAGTGAAGAGAGAGAGAGAGATATAAAGGGAGAGGGAGAGGGAGAGAGAGAGAGAGAGAAAGAGAGAGAGAGAGAGAGAGAGAGAGAGAGAGAGAGAGAGAGAGAGAGAGAGAGAGAGAGAGAGAGAGAGAGAGAGAGAGAGAGAGAGAGAGAGAGAGAGAGAGAGTTGGGGATAGATAGAGAAGGATATAGATAGATAGATAGATAGATAGATAGATAGATATAGAGAGAGAGAGATTGAGAGAGAAAAACAAAGAAAAAAGCCGAGAGAGAGAGAGAGAGAGAGAGAGAGAGAGAGAGGAAGAGAGATAGAGAAAGGCAAACAAACAAACAAACAAACAAACATAAAAAAGAGAGAGAGATTTCAGTAAAAAAGAGCAAGAGAAAAGGGATGAAATTGTCGATCGAGAGAAAAAAAAAAGGAAAAAAGAAAGTTGAAGAGAGAGATCGAAGCAGCTCTCTCGATCACCATGACACATTCCTTCGGTTTTTGTGTCGAGGTCAAAATCATGAGAATATTTGTTGTCATATATATGCCATTGTTAGTTATTGTTGTTGTCGTTATTATGATTATCATGATGATGAGGATTGTTATTATCATTGTTATTGTTATCCTTATTATGAGATTCATTATGATTATTATCATTACTATTGATATTGTCATTATTATTAGCATTATCATTATTATCCTTATAATACTTATCATTACTACTATTATAATTATCATCAATATCATTATTACCATCATCATTAATCACACCATTACCATTATCACTATCTTCATTATTATAATAATCATCATTTACCTTTATCTATATAATTATTTTTTCATCACATCAGGCAAAAAAAGGTTCCATGAATAAAATCAATTCCTGATGAATGCTTAAAGGCTTTAGGTAAGAAGATTATGCATTTTTTTCTTCATTTCTATCGACAAGTTGATGATTTGTAATGACAGGTTGACAGGTTGGTGATGATATTTTTTTGATGATTGACAGGTTGGAAGTGATGATAATGTAACTGTCATGTTGGTGATGATATTTTGTTGATGATTGACAGGTTGGAAGTGATGATAATGTAACTGTCATGTTGGTGATGATATTTTTTTGATGATTGACGGGTTGGAAGTGATGATAATGTAACTGTCATGTTGGTGATGATATTTTGTTGATGATTGACAGGTTGGAAGTGATGATAATGTAACTGTCAGGTTGGTGATGATATTTTTTTTGATGATTGACGGGTTGGAAGTGATGATAATGAAACAGACAAGTTGGTGATGATATTTTTTGATGATTGGCAAGTTGGAAGTGATGATAATGTAACTGTCATGTTGGTGATGATATTTTTTTGATGATTGACGGGTTGGAAGTGATGATAATGTAACAGACAGGTTGGTGATGATAATGTTACAGCTGACCGGCTAGTGGTGATGATTATTTGATAACTAAAACGTTAGTGATGAAAACTGTTTGATAACAAAGAGGTTAGTGATCTTTAATATGTGTTTGATATCTGACAGATTAGTGATGATATATATCTTGAAATACAAGAATGTTAATCGGGCATGCTGTGTGCAGCCGGTCATCACTAACTTCTCAAGTTAGTGATGAAAATGAAAAAGAAAGAGGAAGGAAAGAAACAGAAAAGAAAATGAAGAAGTAGAAGAAGAAGAAGAAGAAGAAGAAGAAGGAGAAGACGAAAAATAATAATAATGAAAAAAGGAAAAGAAGAAAGAGAAAAAGAAGGAAGTAGAGAAAAGGATAAATAGAAAAAAAGAAAAACAAAAACAAACAAACAGAAGAGACGAAGCAGGAGAAGAAAATTATGGAAAAAAATATTAAAGGGAAGAAATAATAGAAGAAAAGTATGAAAAAGAAAGAGAAAAGAGAAAGAAACGAACAAAAAAACAAAAACAAAAAAACAGAAAAGAAGGAAGAATTAAAAAATGACCCCCACAAGAAGAATTAAAAGAAAATAAAAAATAAAAAAAGGAAAGGAGGGAAAACAAAACAAACAGAAGAAGAAGAAGAAGAAAAAGAAGAAGAAAAAAGAAGATAAACATATATAAAGAAAATAAAAATAAATACAATTATACAGATGATGACCTTGATGCTAATATCAAAGATAATGATGATAATAAAAAATACTAATGATAATGAGGATGATTATATTAATAATTGTGATTAAAAGAGCATTAACAATAGTACAGATAACAACAGTAAATATAATAGTGATGATAATCCTAATAATGGTATTAAGAATTGTAATCATAGTGATAATTACTGATAAGGATGATAATGATAACACTAAGGATGATGATGACAAGAGTAATGATGATAAGGATAAAATTGATCATACAAATTATGATATTGATTATTTCATCTGCATCATTAATGGTTATGATTATCATGGTAATGATAGTAGTGATAATGAAAATTATAGTTGCATTATAATAACAGTGATGATGATGATAATAATAATGAAATGATGCAAATGATTGTGAAAAAACGATTATAACAAGGATGATAATAATGTTAATGACAACAATGATAATAGTAATACTGATTATGATGATGATAACAATAATTATCTTTAATCATCATTAGTAGAAATGATGTTAATAGAAATAATTGTAATGATAATAACAATCATATTGATAATGATATTGATCATGATTATGAAGATAATAATGATCAGGATGATGATGATAATGATAATGACAATAATTATGATAATAATAGTAATAATAATAATGATAATAATAGTCTTAGTAATTATGATAATGAAATAAAACCTTACGTGAAGGCACACTCATCTTTGTGGTATCTAGAGATACTTCGAGTTTCAGATACATTAGGTTTCCTTGATAATCTTTGGTTCTTGCTAAGGTTGTTTTTTTTCAATTGTTTAATGTCTATGTTGTCGGGTCTCTGACAGTAATGATGATAATAACTACTACTACTAATAATAATGATAATAATGATGATAATTACAATTATATTATTATTGATATTAGTAGTAGTAATAGTAATAATAACAATAATAAGGATAATAATGAATATGTTACTAATGAGGGCAATAAAAATGATAAATAATAACAATGATCATAATGATAACAATCATAATAACAACAATAACAATAACAATAGCAATCATAAGAAAAACATAATTTAGATAAAAATAAAACCAACCAACGATAACAAAAAAACTACAAGAAGCAGAATAAAAAAAAAAAAAAAAACCCTCTGTAACCACAACAGTCACCATTGCAACTGCATCGAATAAAAGTGTAATGAAGCAGCCAACACATGCCCTTTAAATACAATATGATTCTAAAAGCATTTGGGCGACGCAGCCAGAACACAGTAGCAACGCACGCAAGGCATAACATTAAGGAACATGTAGGGAAATGGTGGATGTATTGTGTTGTACAGGTCGATGTACTTTGGATGTGTGGTGTGTGGGCGGGTATGGTGCAGGCTGTGTTATATGTTGATATATATTTCTATTGTTATGGTGCGAGGGATGCTGTCGATTCTGGGTGTAGTGTAGGCTGTGTAGGAATTTAAACACACATTATAAATAAGTTGTTTTCGTAGGAATAGTTTTTTGTATAGTGCGAGTGATGGTGCCGATTCTGGGTATAGAGTAGGGTGTATAGTGCAGACACCTAAAGAAAAAAGTCTAAATGTAGTATCATGTTAACAATAATCGAAACATTAACACACACAATCTTAATTGTATAGTGCAAGTAATGCTGCCGATTCTGAGTATGGTGTCGTGTTAGTCGTAATCCCTTGGGAATAATCGAAATGTGTTGTTGTATATCCTGGATTAAAGGGGGGTGGGATGCGGGAGGGGGGAGGGGGTGTTGGTACACGCCCCAGTTATTAAATTTAAATGTTTATTTATGCTAATGAGGCTTGGGGCTGCGTGTGAGGGTTGTATTATTTATGTTTTGCCGCGCGGACTTGCTGTCCCATCTAGAAGCTTCGCTCGCATCCATGCAAACGGGCATGAACGCACATATGCTTATGCACATATGCGGACACAGATGCAAACACAAATAAAAGGCATACATACACACTCACACACACATTCACACACACGCACCCACATACAACTCCCGCCCATCCCCCCCCCCCCCCACACACACACACACATATATATATATATATATATATATATATATATATATATATATATATATATATATATATATATATACATATATTGCATATACAAATTTATGCATGTATGTATATCTGAATGCAGCTAAAGGATAGCCCTACAGGAAACGAGAGTTTTGTCCATGAATTCTTTGTGACAAACGTAAACCGGGGATGAATGTGTGGAGTTCAAAGTAAGAAGTAAAAGAGAGTTTCAAAGGAATCTGTTTGATCTGCATTCTGTTCTTTAACTTTTACATCTATAAAATTGCTCTGCAATATTCGTCTTGTCGGCCAAAAAAATCATTCCGACAAGAGATTCGTCAACAATGCAAGTTCTTCGAAAAACACCGAAGATAAGGATGAATATAAATTAAAACAAGAATAACAGTAAAAGAAGGCAAGATAGAATAACAATGAAAAAAAAAAGAAAAAAAAGAAAGGGATTTCATCATTGGAAATCCAACAGATATTTATCCATTTAGTTATATATAATATAACTGTATTATAGGAATTAACTATAACTATATATATATATATATATATATATATATATATATATATATATATATATATATATATATATATAAATTTAGTTATTTAGTCTCCTCCCTGCTCGAATATTGTTTCTTTCGACCGTATATCACGTTATAGGTAATATCTCAAAGGCTTTATTTTACAGTAAGCTTCAATAAGTTTGCGTGGAATTATTACTTCTGCCTCTTACCTTCTTTTTTTACAAACAGTTTATAATCACTAATTTCAAGTGCTATTTAACGCAGGAAAATGAGAAACTTGGCAGATGCTCGTATTTTCTATGATCCAAGTGCTTTGAAGGAGAGTTAGCATATACGTGTATTGACATTATACGATCACATTCAGTTTGCGTTGTAGTAATGGCGCATAAAACACCTCATAACACGTATCTCAAGAACAGCTCTCGAAACCAAAAATTCTAATATGAGGTTGTTTTTCGACACGATGTAATGCACTTTTCGTAGCGTGATTTCATAACTCTGATCCACGGCTGGACTACTTATGCAGCTGCTACCATTGGCATATTGGCATATATTCCATGAAAAAAAACAGACCTTCTTCTGTTGGCATTATTAAACGTAGATCTGCCCCTTCCTCTGCAAAACAACACAAACGCAAAACAAGTGTCGTTGAAATTGCATCCCAGCTGTACTGACAACATTGTTTTTTTTTCATCAACCACGGTGTTCTAATACCCACATCTGACGTCACGGACAGTTTGCATATTGTATACCTTCTCGGACACATGCCTCATGATGATACCACATAGCTGCTTGTCACACCCTTCTCGGACACATGCCTCATGACGATACCACATAGCTGCTTGTCACACCCTTCTCGGACACATGCCTCATGATGATACCACATAGCTGCTTGTCACACCCTTCTCGGACACATGCCTCATGACGATACCACATAGCTGCTTGTCACACCCTTCTCGGACACATGCCTCATGATGATACCACATAGCTGCTTGTCACACCCTTCTTGGACACATGCCTCATGACGATACCACATAGCTGCTTGTCACACCCTTCTCGGACACATGCCTCATGATGATACCACATAGCTGCTTGTCACACCCTTCTCGGACACATGCCTCATGATGATACCACATAGCTGCTTGTCACACCCTTCTCGGACACATGCCTCATGATGATACCACATAGCTGCTTGTCACACCCTTCTCGGACACATGCCTCATGATGATACCACATAGCTGCTTGTCACACCCTTCTCGGACACATGCCTCATGATGATACCACATAGCTGCTTGTCACACCCTTCTCGGACACATGCCTCATGATGATACCACATAGCTGCTTGTCACACCCTTCTCGGACACATGCCTCATGATGATACCACATAGCTGCTTGTCACACCCTTCTCGGACACATGCCTCATGATGATACCACATAGCTGCTTGTCACACCCTTCTCGGACACATGCCTCATGATGATACCACATAGCTGCTTGTCACACCCTTCTCGGACACATGCCTCATGATGATACCACATAGCTGCTTGTCACACCCTTCTCGGACACATGCCTCATGATGATACCACATAGCTGCTTGTCACACCCTTCTCGGACACATGCCTCATGATGATACCACATAGCTGCTTGTCACACCCTTCTCGGACACATGCCTCATGATGATACCACATAGCTGCTTGTCACACCCTTCTCGGACACATGCCTCATGATGATACCACACAGCTGCTTGTCATACATTCATGGAATCCAAAGAAACTTGTAAAGTATAAAGAAGATCTATGTTACTACTGACTCGGACTATATTTTTTTTAAGGCATCGATCATTCTATGCAAGTTCTTTTAGGAAGTAATTTATCAATATAAAAAAGCAGCGTTGTAAATTATCTGAGTGAGATCTTAGTGTGTTCTAGGATCTTACTTTATTCTACAATAGACTTCGTGGGAGAGAGCGTTTGCTCTATCGATGACCTAATGCATATCCCGATAGAAAGGCACATGTGAAGAAAAAAATAAGAAATAAATTACGAAATAAAAATAGAGTAAAAGATAATAAGAAAAAGAAAAAAACGTGAAGAGTAACAAGAATAAGAAAAAAGGAGAAATGATGTACATATTAAGATCAGAAAGAAAGAATAGTGAAGCGTACACAATTCAAATTATGAATGAAAACAAGCGCAAACAAACACGGGACTCCCGTCTCGGTCGAAGAGGGAGAATTCATCGGTACTTTTATCATAATATCAGATCTCCTCTTATTCTTCGCTGTAAAGGCCAATATCTTCGATTCAATTAAGGATAATTCTTCCGTATATAGCAAAGTTTTCTGTATAGTCTGATGGAAACTGTATTTTCTTAAATATGAGCTTTCACTCAAAAAGCGGCCGCCGATCCTGTATTTTTTTTCTCTTTTTTTTAAAGATAATTTGCAGGCAGGTTGTCTTGTATCCCTGTTGAAAAAAAACAACAACAAAAAAACTTCGAGTTGGTAGCTTGGTTGACCTCCCACACACTGGCACCAAAACATGAGCTACAAATCTTGTCTCGAGCGGGAACATGTTCTTGGACTAAGCGAGGAGGAGAACACAGTCGCGTCTCAGCTGCAGTGGTTCATAGGACTTCGTTAGCCCGTTGATGTCACTTACGGTTGACTCCCGCAGGCGAGACTGGGAGGAGGGTCTTTCGGGATCAGGTCGTGACCCTGAGGTGGCAGGTCGTGATCTGTCCTTGATCCGTCCCGTTATTATCTGCTTTTGTTACTTGTTTCTTTAGTAACGCTGGCACCACCAAGGGCATCTAGGTTGATAGATGGAGCTGCTATACCGGAAATAAGCGAATTCAAGTCATACAAATGAGATGAGAGTATGATGAGACGACATAGATGGAAAGTGTCATTGACATATATTTCCGGCAATGACAGATTTAGATTAGCTGGTGCAACAAGATTTTGGCATTGCGTCCCGGCACGTCCCGTGAAGAAGTGGAGTCAGCGGCAAGCCAGGTGGACTCAGGTCGGGGGCGCGAATTCGCAGCACCGTTTGAACGATAACGAAGTTACTAAAACAAACACACAAGCTCTTCTCTGTGTACTTTGTGATGGAATAACCCGTTGGATTCGTCACACAGGCACAAGCACACACACACACACACACACAAACACTTCTACACTACTCATTTTTCCAAAGCTAAACCATCGAAAGAAAAGAAATATGAAATTCTTCATACATAAATAGCCAACTACAGCCCAAGCAAACTAATTGATCTAAAAACTGTAATGAGACAATTTGAATGAGCGAAAATAGGGAAATCAATGACAAATTTTACTTAGGATTATAATCCAATTGCGCAATACTGTATGCTAATTTGACATTATGACATACACTAGCAGTATTCCATTATAATATTTAGCGAACTATCATTTACATAACTTATTATGTAATGTATCATAATACGCACCTTATTATTCACTGCATCATTAAACTACCCATAGACTTACTCGTGTGCAATAGTCTAACCATCACACCTGAGTAATAACAAAGCACTGTAATCATTCACCTGTTTTTACTCTTAATAAATAATTTTAATAAATGATTTTGATAAATAAATCATTTTAATAAATCGTACTCAATAAAGCTTTTAGGAAGTTGCAACTTCTTTTGATGTTGCAGTTTTTTTTATGTGTATGTACTCGTAAATGTTGAAAAGAGACGAAGAGAAGAAGGAGGTAGAAGGAGAGAAAGAAAGAAGAGATTAAGAAGAGAAGGAGAAGGAGATGGAGGATGAGGAGGAGGAGGAGGAAGAGGAGGAGGATAATGATGAAAGAGAAGGAAAAAGAAAAAGAAAAAAAACAGAGATAAGAATAAAAAGAAGAATAAAAAGAGAAGAAGTAAAAGAAGAAGAAATAAAAAAGCAGGAGCAGGGGAAGTAGGAGAAAGAAGAGCAAGAACAAGAAAAAGAAATGAGAAAAAGAAGAACAATAAAAAGAAGAACAAAAAGTGAGAAAAAGAAAAACACTAAAAAGAAAAACAAGAAGTGAAAAAACAAGAACAATAAAAGAAAGAACAAGAAGAACAAATAACAAAATAATAGAAAAAAAAGAAACAAAAGAGAAGAAATAGAAGAAGAAGAAGAAAGAAGAAACAAAAGAGAAGAAATAGAAGAAAAAGAAGAAATAAATAAACGGAGAATAAGAAGAAAGAAGAAACAAAAGAGAAGAAATAGAAGAAGAAGAAGAAAGAAGAAACAAAAGAGAAGAAATAGAAGAAGAAGAAGAAAGAAGAAACAAAAGAGAAGAAATAGAAGAATACGAAGAAAGAAGAAACAAAAGAGAAGAAATAGAAGAAGAAGAAGAAAGAAGAAACAAAAGAGAAGAAATAGAAGAAGAAGAAGAAAGAAGAAACAAAAGAGAAGAAATAGAAGAAGAAGAAGAAAGAAGAAAAAAGAAATAGAAGAAGAAAGAAGAACAAAAGAGAAGAGAGAAATAGAAGAAGAAGAAGAAAGAAGAAACAAAAGAGAAGAAATAGAAGAAGAAGAAGAAAGAAGAAACAAAAGAGAAGAAATAGAAGAAGAAGAAGAAAGAAGAAACAAAAGAGAAGAAATAGAAGAAGAAGAAGAAAGAAGAAACAAAAGAGAAGAAATAGAAGAAGAAGAAGAAAGAAGAAACAAAAGAGAAGAAATA
>NW_028234437.1:19669945-19677445 GCF_977035675.1 Penaeus japonicus | reverse complement strand
AGACCTGAAGATAAGATCCGAAAGGAATTCGAAACTTGGGTTTATGTTTTGTTCTACAATGATATCAACAATGATGATATTGATAATAATGATGATGATATAATATTATAATGATAATTATGATAGTTATTATTGAAATGATGGTAATAATGATAACAATAGTGATAAGAATAATGATGATAGTAAAAGTGATGATGAAGTCAGTAATAGTGATAATGATAATGGTAATGATATTGATAATGATAGTAATAATGATAATGATGGTAATGATAATGATGATAACAATAGCAATAATGATAATGATTACAATAATAACAATGATAACAATGATTATATAAATGATGATGTTAATGAAAATGATAATAATGACGATGATACTAATGAAATTAATAATGATAATGACAATAACGAATGTAATGGGGATAACGATGAATGATGACCATGATATTAAGAACAAGAACTATAATAATCATGGCGATTATAGTATTCATAATGATAACAATGACAAATGATAATGACAATAATGACATCAACAATAACAACATAAACAACAATATAATTAGTGATAATAATAATAAAATCGAATTTTGTGAAAGAATGATCGTGACGTCACACCCACGATCTGATATCACGAAGTTAAGATTAAATCATTTTAATAATTTCAAAAGAACAAATTCTCGGTATTTGCTGAACTAAAAAAAAGTCGTTCTGATTATTGACTCAACGTGAAATGAATGAAATTTAGATTTTATTCTAATTATCTTATACACGTGTTGTTAATTATCAGTAAATGAAAAATAGAGAATAAAAGAAGAAGAAAGAGAAGAAGGAGAATGAGAGAGAAAATTAAAGATGAAATGAATTGTGAACAAAATAGAATTGAGAATTATAATCTTTATTATATCTCAAGTATTTATTGAAATCTTGATTTAATCGGATTCATTGATTGCAATACCGACGCTGCATAGAGCGCAATAGACTAACAGAAAACATCAATAAATGGATGGATAAATAAGGAGATTAAATCAATGATGAACTCAATAGCAAGATAAAGATGAGATATGACATTAGGTGATAAGAGCGGTGATGTAAGCCTTTTCATATCATGCATAGGGTCCGTGTTAAGTACCTGTTCTTAAAAGATTTTTTTTTTGTTTTGCTTATATCTTTCCTACATACGACCGCACACACATACACACGCTGATACTAACATTCACAAACACACGCACACACACAAACACAAACACACACACAAACAAACACACACAAACAAACACACACACATATATAAATTCATATATATAGTACTCACATGAACACACGTGAGTACTGTAAATGCAATAAACATACACACACTCCATCAGTACAATCACAAAGTCCCCTACAAACCAATTAGTTCACCTACCAACGTTGCCAAAGTCTTTGTTTACGCTACTTAACGCCAAGAACACCTGTGAAGGATCTGACAGCACGGAACACCTGAGTCTCCTCTGTATGCGACTCTGGGACACGACTTTTCCTCCTCTGTGTGATTTCTGATGGGTGTGGATGGGTGGGTGTGGATAGGGGGTGAGTGGGTGGATGGGTGGGTGGATGGGGGGTGAGTGGGTGGGTGGGTGTGGATGGGTGGGTGTGGATGGGTGGGTGGATGGGTGGGTGTGGGTGGGTGGGTGGGTGAATGGGTGGGTGGGTGTGGATGGGTGGGTGGGTAGATGGATGGGTGAGTGTGGATGGGTGGGTGGGTGTGGATGGGTGGGTGGGTGGGTGGATGGGTGGGTGTGGGTGGGTGTGGATGGGTGAGTGGATGGGTGGGTGTGGATGGGTGGGTGCGTGGGTGGGTGGGTGTGGATGGGTGGCTGGGTGGCTGGGTGTGGATGATGGTGGGTGGGTGGGGCGGGTGCGTGGGTGGATGGATGGGTAGGTAGGTGGGTAGACAGTTGGATAGGTGGGTGGGTGCGTGGATGGATGGGTGGGTTGGTAGGTTGGTAGACGGATAGATGGATGGGTGGATGAATGGATGGGTTGATGGTGGAATGAGTGGATGGATGAATAGATGGATGGATTGATAGGTGGCTGGCTGGATGGATGGATGGATGGATGAATAGATAGATAGATGAATGGATGGATTACAAATGAATAAATGGGAAGATTGTAGATAGATAGATGGGTGTATAAGTAAACTCTACCGGAGAAGGGAATGTTTCAATACGAATGAAATTATTAATTAAGATTGTAAATAAGTAGACGGTCTCACGTAAGTATTTGCCGATGAATGAACGAGCGGTTAGTGATTAGAGATTTCTTGAAGCAGGTGTTAGTACTGATTTATGACTCAATGTCCAAAAATAAAAATGTGTGGTTTAGCAAGAAAAAAAAAAAAGAAAAAAAAAGAAAAAAAAAAAAAAAAAGTAAAAAAAAAGAAAAAAAAAAATCTTTAAAATAGAAAGATAAAATCACAGATTGAACTAAATGACCATCACTACCCCCTTCCCCCCACAAAAAAAAGAAAGTATTACCTACATACAAAAAAAACAAAAAAAAACTTCATAATTAGTCCTATTAACTCATCAGTATAACCAAATAGTATTTAGTATCCCTCCCATATATCCCATTTTTTCTCCATTCATGCGCCCATCTGGCTTCTGACTCATCACTTATCATGAATATCCAATCAAGGTCGAAGAATTAACCCGGGGGGAGAGGGGGGGAGGGGGGCAGGGAAAGGGGGGGGCAGGGAAGGGGGGGGGGCAGGTGCTTGTCCCTGAACTTCGACATTCAAAACTCGGGGGTCGTCAAGCCTTGGAGTGTGTAGGTTGAGGGAGTCGAGGTCTAGGTAACTGTTTACTCGTATGATGAACTTAAGAAGATTCCAGTGTGGAAGAAGAGGAGGAGGAGGAGGAGGAGGTGGAGGAGGAGGTGGAGGTGGAGGAGGAGGTGGAGGAGGGGGGAGAGGGGAGAGGAGGTGGTGGGGAAGGAGAGGGGAGAGGAGGTGGAGGGGGGGGAGGGGAGAGGAGGGAGGAGGGGAGGAGGGGAGAGGGGGGAGGAGGGGAGGGGGGAAGGAGGAGGAGGAGGGGAGGGAGGAGGAGGGAGGAGGAGGGGAGGGGAGGTGGAGGTGGAGGTGGAGGTGGAGGTGGAGGTGGAGGTGGAGGTAGAGGTGGAGGTGGAGGTGGAGGAGGTGGAGGTGGAGGTGGAGGAGGAGGAGGAGGGGAGAGGAGGTGGAGGTGGAGGTGGAGGTGGAGGTGGAGGTGGAGGTGGAGGTGGAGGTGGAGGTGGAGGTGGAGGTGGAGGTGGAGGAGGAGGAGGAGGAGGAGGAGGAGGGGGTGAGGAGGGGGGAGAGGAGGTGGAGGTGGAGGAGAGGAGGAGGAGGAGGAGAAGAAGAAGAAGAAGAAGAAGAAAAGAAGACGAATAAGAAAAAGATGATGAAGAAGCAGAAAAATGATAATGATAATAAGAGACAGAAGAAGATGGCAAGGAAGAAGAGAAAGAAGTAGAAAGAGAGGAAAAGGAGGAGCTGGAAAATAAGATGAGAAAAAAGGAAGTGAAGGAGGACGAAAAAGAAGATAAAGAAGAGGAAGTAAAGGAAGAAATAGAACAAAAAAAAGAAAAAAGAAAAAAGAAAAAAAGGAGAAGAAGAAGAAAAGAACAATAAAGAGAGGAACACACACATAATCTAACATACTACGAGGAGTACTGGCAGGTGTGAAGTATATTGGATGAGCGGTTCTCATAGAGAGGGAAATGGAAGTAACTAACAGACATATATCTGTGTGTATATGCATGAGTATGTGCGTGTGTATGTGTGTGTGTGTGTGTGTGTGTGTGTGTGTGTGTGTGTGTGTGTGTGTATGTATGTGTTTCGTCTAGTGTATTTGTCCAAGCAATCCAAAGATTCTCGAACGAACCCATTTGAACGTCCATTGCACAAATACTGTCAAAAGCTGACGTCATCAAAATCAATCATACCATAAATATAGGATCCATATAGAAAACCTCTCTATTTATCTATCTATTTCCATATCTCCCCGCCTCCCTCCTTCCCCCCTCCCCCCTCCTCCCAAAAAAGTAAGAAAAACAATGCCCTAACCATTCGTATTACTATTATCAATTACAATAATAATATAAATAACGAGAAGGAGGGAGGGGGCGAAAGACATTAAGCCCACAGCTGTGGTTTGCATTTTTTGCATGACTTATGACTTGGAACCGTCCGTAGCGCTGCCTCGCCGCTGGGAAACGACTAATTAATCACAACCATGTGAGTATTAGGAACGAACGATTATACTGGAATGTATTTATGTATTTACATATATATATATATATATATATATATATATATATATATATATATATATATATATATATATATATATATATATATATGTGTGTGTGTGTGTGTGTGTGTGTGTGTGTGTGTGGGTGCGTGTATGTGTGTGTGTGTGCGTGCGTGCGTGCGTGAGTGTGTGTGCGTGTGTGTTTATATATATATATATATATATATATATTATATATTTATATATTATATATTATATATACATATATTATATATATATGTGTGTGTGTGTGTGTGTGTCTGTGTGTGTGTGTGTGTGTGTGTGTGTGTGTGTGTGTGTGTGTGTGTGTGTGTGTGTGGCTGGCGTCACACCATTCAGCCAACACACAGCTAAACACATATCGTCCAAACCCCTCGATCCATGCACTGACCTGGACTAATACCTGCCTGAGCCTATCTGTCATGCAGTACACACACCTGCGTGACACCGGGCCTGGCATCTGTCTCGCTACGACTGTCATTTTCTCGATGTCGCAGTGAACCTGCATCGTCATACGTTGCACTCTCATCCTGCTCGGCAATGCCACATCACCACATTGTCATCATTTTCTCGTTGCTTCTCATGCTGTAATTATAACTTAGTGTAAAAATACTAATTAGGCTTTACCTTAATTAATTTAGTGTACATTAGCCAAACAGTTGAAGAATTAATGTTAATATTACTTAGGGAGTAGACACACACACAAAGCCACGCACACACGCACATACACACACACACACACATTACACATACACGCAAGTCTATCAAATTTGTAATAGGGAAAGTAACTGCACCAAAATATATACATAAAGAGAGAGAGAAAGAAAGAAAGAGGGAGACAGAGGGAGTGAAAAAGAGAAAGAGAGAGAGAGTGCGAGAAAGAGAAAGAGAGAACGAAGAAGAGAAAGAGAGAACGAGAAAGAGGAATAGAACAAAAGACAGACTGAAAAACAGAAAAAGAAAGAGACAAAGAGAAAAAAAAGGAAAAAGAGAAGAAAAAAAAATAAATAAAAAAAAATAAAAAAGAGAGAAAAAAAGGGCAAAGGCAAAATGAAAACAGAGCAGCTACGACAAGAGCTCCCCACGAGTCGGAAGCCGCGAGCGAGGCTAGACGAGCGCGTCGTATATCTGCGTAACCGCGATCTAACGGAAACTTATTGCCGCGGAATTAAAATTTGTTTCGAGACGCCATCTTTTTTTTTTTTTTTTTTTTTTTTTTTTGCGTCGGAGGACACGAATTCTTTTTGGTCTTGAGGTACTTGGCTTTCTTTCAGGCCGAAAAGAAGAAGAAGAAGAAGACAGATGATAATATGAAGATGTAGAAGAAAGAAAAAGAAGAGAAGATGTAGAAAAAGGAGAAAGTAGGAAGAGAAGAAGTAGAAGTAGAAGGAAAGAGGAGGGGGAGAATAGAAGAAGGACGAGTGAGAGAAGAAAAAAGAAGAAGGAAGACGAAGAAAAAGAAGAAGAGGAAGAGAAGATGAAAAATGGTGTCGAAGAAGAAAAAATAATAAGAAAAAAAAGAAGAGAAAAGGAATAAAAAGAAATAAAAATGAGAAGAGGAAAGGAATAAAAAGAAAGAAAAATGAGAAAAAGAAATTAATAAAAAGAAATAAAAATGAGAAGAGAAAAGGAATAAAAAGAAATAAAAATGAGAAGAGGAACAAACAAACAAACAAACAAACAAAAAATGTTACGAAAGAATACAGCAAGTAAACCACCCAATGGCTTGAAAAAACAACAACAACAACAACAACAATAACAACAAACAATGAAAAAATACATGGGCAAAAAGATCAATCCAAAATTTTCCAGTAAATCGAGGCTCAACTCTCACCGTTACATTTCATGTTTTTCTCCCATAAAGCTTTGATCGAAATCTCAATCAAATATACAAGCAAGCGACATGTCGAAGTGAAATATGTAGAATAAAAGATTAATCATGCAACTTGTTCGTGGATCGAAATGAATAGAAAGTTAAGTATGAATATCGCTTCTCTTTTTTTCCCATACGATAAGTCTTCAATTGTTTCAGCATCCTTAGAGTCTGACACGTATGGATTGTCGTGTTTAAGTTGTTGGCGAATACGAAACATTACGAAACAAAAACAACGAAGGAAAACACAGGAAAACACACGAATAATCCGAAGGCCTGAGGAAGCGATATAGCGAAAAAGTCCTTAGGCATATTCGTGTGTTTTCCTGTGTTTTCCTTCGTTGTTTTGTTTTCAACTTGTTCAGCATGAATCCTTTTACGAAACATTGCACTTAGCCATTACAGTTACAACTGCAATTACACTTATTTCACTGACGGTGTGTATACAATGTATACAATCTCGCTCTTTGGCTATAAAATGCATGTGTTATCGACGCTTAGACAAAAATATTCACATTTACCTTATGAAGTAAATGAAGTATCATACTTGACATTTGTAGAATCATAGAATATAGTTTTTATAGCGTGAAAAAAAAAGAAAAGAAAAAAGAAAAAAAGAAAGAAAGAAAGAAAGAAAGAAAGAAAGAAAAAAACATACTGACACGTGTAAAACATCCTACTAATATTATGAAGCGTATTAACAAATATCAATGTGTTTAAAACATTATACATTGACTTGGTTTTGACAGGTAGTGGAAAGACATCACATAGAATACCTAGAATTTAAGGTTCAGAAAAACAGCCTACTTAGATTCTAAAAGTATTTATGTTATAATATATAGATTTTGAGCTAAGAAACGCTTTTTGAGACTTATCAATTTGGTATACATTTTTTTGTGCTCCTTTTTTGTGTAAACAGTTTGGTGTTTCTTTTCTTTTCTTTTGATTTCTTCTCTTTTCGTCTTAACTTCACTTCTCTACTCTCTCTCCTCTACCCCCTCTGTCAACATTCTTCTTTTCAGTTCCTTGTCTCTCTCCCTCTCCCCCCCCCCTCTCTCAATCTCTCTCTCTCTCTCTCTCTCTCTCTCTCTCTCTCTCTCTCTCTCTCTCTCTCTCTCTCTCTCTCTTTCTCTCTCTCTCTGTCACCAGTTTGATATGTCATTCTTTTTTTTTACTGAAGTTAGCAAGTGATATTAGAACTGGGATATAAAAAAAGCAAGAATGATTTGCCTATATATTATACTTAGTCAAAGTTATGATAAATTGGGCAGCCTTTCAGTGCTCAGTGATGCAGGAGATGTGGAAGAGAGAGAGGGA
>NW_028234437.1:19662445-19664945 GCF_977035675.1 Penaeus japonicus | reverse complement strand
AGAGAGCAAAGGGGAAAGTAAAAAAGGGGGAAGAAAATGAAAATCAGGGAATAACAAGAGGTTAAAGGCAAAGTAGCTGAAGATAGGTAGCACCACTGCCACTGAACTCAACTGTGATAAGAAAAGAATCGTCTATTTTTCCTCGAGTTCTCTGAAAGCTGCTACATATGAAAAAAAAAAATACTTCCCTACTATAGATAAAATAATTTTTGTTTTACGTTTGATATTCATAATGAAACCGAATAAAACGCAACAAATACTTCTTTTTCCATACAGCCATATTTTCATTGAGAACGTCGCCCTGATCGACTAGCTGTTGTGACGTCATTTAGCTCCACCCCCTTTTTACTTGGGTCAAATTATACAAAAGCGAGACAGTTAGTCCTTAAACTACTGAAATATAATATACTATGGAACATACATTTTTAAATAGAATACTTGAAAACTGAATATGTCGAGAGGCAAATGAATGACAAATATATCAGAAAACAGAGACAATAGACAGTCTCACAAACATCAAAGGAGTAAGCAAGCAAACAATAAGTTTCCACTGTTTGCAGAGGAAAACTTCACAACTATTTTCCTGATGTATTCTTGAATTTTCCAAGCTTTCTTGAGAACCGAAAACATTTGCTTATCAATTTTTCAACGTCTTGCATATATTTCGTAAAATATAAATGTTGCAAATTTCATAATTCATTTCAAAGTTCATATTATGCTGTTTGAGTTATTTCAGTATTTGTGTTGCTATATTGCAGTGCGCGATGTTGTGCATTACGTAATATGTAGTGTAGCATTTCATGATAAAGACTGTATAAATGAATAAGAAGAAAGTCTGTTGATTAGTTCTCTTACGTATCCAATGCCATACAAGAAAATTATATATTTTTTTCTGATTATTTCCTACTACTGTCTATATTAGGCTTTCAGCCAAACATTGATATATATCTACATAATCAAAGATCAAAAAGACAATGGAAACAAGACAACAAAAATAAACATAAGCTACTCAAATATCAAAATTTGTGGAAGAAAACGGCTCTGTAGAAAGGGGGCGAGGCTTACCGGGCTGAGTTGCCAACTAGGATTTTCATCTAGACGATAGAGCCCCATCTGTTTCCATATACCTGAGGTGAGTTGAAGGAAAAGTAAGGGTAAAGGAGGGATAGAGGGAGAGAGAAGGAGAAGTAGTACAAGAAGGAAGGGAGAGTTAAGAAGGGATGAGGTACAAGAAGGGAGAAGGAGAAAAGAGAGAGAAGAATGAGGAGAGAGGCAGAGAGGGAGGGAGAGAGAAAGGAAAGAAAGAGAGAGAGAGAGAGAGAGAGAGAGAGAGAGAGAGAGAGAGAGAGAGAGAGAGAGAGAGAGAGAGAGAGAGAGAAGAGAGAGAGAGAGAGAGAGAGAGAGAGAGAGAGAGAGAGAGAGAGAGAGAGAGAGAGAGAGAGAGAGAGAGAGAGAGAGAGAGAGAGAGAGAAAGAGAGAAGGAACGAAAAGAGGGGAAATCTATAAATGAGAAGAAGAGGTCCTGTGACAGACGCGAGGGGAAAATGTATGGGAGAGAACGAGGGAAGGAGAAAGAGACAGAAGGAGAAATAATGGGAAGGGAGGGAGAGGGAAACAGAAAGAGGGGAAAGAGAGGGAGATGAACGAGGGGAAAGAGAGGGAGATGAAAGAGGGGAATCTATATGAGAGAAGGAGAGGACCTGTGACAGAGGATGGAATTAGGGGAGCATTCATGACGAAAAGGGAGACAGGAATTGTGTCAATATTGCAGCATTAACATGAGGCATTTAGACGAAGAATAAGCAGAAACCAGAGAAATAAGATGATTTATTTACTGTTATACATTTGGATGAATAGATTGAATATTTACGAAATACTAATCTTCTTGGATTACGGATTCCTAAAATAGTCTTTGATGTATACTGCATAATCGATATTAGAATATTGGCACAAGGAGTGTATGTATGTGTTGAATGTATAAATATATCATCCTGCATCTATCTATCTCTTTATCATTCCACTAATTTATCCATCCATCTATCTACCTCAATATATATCTATACTGAACTGTGTATTGTATATACAATAATATGATATCTATTATTATTTTCTCTCCAGTATATCATAAATATATTTGATAAGCATCCCAACACAACAAACTTTGCTCCCTATCTCTGTGTCTCAGTCTAATGCGGTGAATATTTCATTATCAGAATTATTTTCCGACCCGAGACTTTTGTACAGCCTGTACAAGAAGCAGAGCAAGTAGAAAGCCATGTTAGTACTGCGGTTATCGGTGTTTCTGTCAGTCGAGTAGAAAGAACGTTATTCTTTACTCCGTTTACTGAAGCAACGGATTAGCGTTAATTAAGGTTGCAGATATGAAGGTTGAAGTTGCAGGACATGTCAGTTTCTTTATTTCTATAAGCGGAGCAATGATGTTCGAGTTGCAGATTTATTGATGTGATGTGATGGGGGGGGGGGGAGGATTTGCGTTGCA
>NW_028234437.1:19637445-19639945 GCF_977035675.1 Penaeus japonicus | reverse complement strand
TAGAATCGTCGCTATGCAAAGTCATTAGCCTCTAGTTCGTTTTTATAGCAATTCATGACCACGTGGTAATCTTATTGTCTCCTGACTCCACGTGGCTTCAAACGTTGGGGGTTTCTCACTCACATAGAGAGAGAGAGAGAGAGAAAGAGAGAGAAGAGAAGAAAAGAAGAGAGAGAAGTGAGAGAAGAGAGAGATTTGAGAGAGAGAGAGCGAGAGAGAAAAGAGATGAGAAGAGAAATTCTGAGAGAGATAGTGAGGACGAGAGGGTGGGGGGGGGGGAAAAGGAAGGGAGAGAGAGAGAGGGAGAGGAAAAGAAGAGCAAGCGTGAGAGGAGAGAGAAAGAGAGAGAGGAGAGAGAGAGAGAGAAAAGAGAGAGCAGAGAAAGAGAAAGAAAAGACAAGAAAGGAGAGAGGACAGAGAAATGAGAGAGAGGAGAGGAAATCGAGCGCAGAGGAGGAAAGAAACTTGAATAGAGAGAGAGAAAGAGAGACGATGAGAGACTCTCAGAGTGAGTCAGTTCGACAGATAGAGGAAGCATAAAACAAAGATAAAAATAGATAAAACAACAGAGAGAGAACGCACCTATATAAAACACACACACACAAACACACCCAATAACACTGATTCACTTATTTACACTTGCACCCGTCGAGGCCTCATGCAAACATACACAAAACAACACAAACACAAATCACATACACTTTTTTTTTTTCTTTTTTTTTTCTTTATTTATTTTTTTTACATGCAAACCATTCAATACTAAACAAGATCCAAATTTATATTCACAAACCCCTAATGAAGATGAGGGTGACGTCACCTCATGACACGTTTACCAAATTAGACCCGCTTTAAGTAAGTGCACTCATTTCTGTCATACCATTAATGGGAAACCACAAACTATTATAATAAAACATTGCTAAGATATTACTTAAATTACGTATTATAATGTTACTAGCAGTGATTATAAGTAATAGATGTATTGTAAAAGTTTTATATCGACAGTGAAACTTAGATTTAACTTGGTATGTAAAACTTTTGTAAACTTATAGTAATAAATCATTGTCACTTTTTGAACCTGTGACTATGGAAATTTAGTGAAAACTTTCGATGTTATGTATCACAGATGTTAGTGAGATTGTTGATGAGAATCTCTGTATACACGTTTCCTAAAGTATTAAGTTAATTGCTGGACTCTCTCTCTCTATCTCTCTCTCTTTTTTTTCTCTCTCTCTCTCTCCTTCTCTCTCTCTCTCTATCTCTCTATATAAATATATATATATATATATATATATATATATATATATAGATAGATAGATAGATAGATTAGATAGAATAGATTATCTGAAAAGATAGATAGAATCCGAACCCTCCTGCAGAAACAGCCAGAACAAGGAATCGGATTAGATAGATAGATATTTGATGTATAATTATATTATTTGTATATTATATATTATATATTATATATTATAATATATTTATATATATATATATATATATACTATTTTTGTTATGTATTGTATGTCATGTAAGTATGTATATACATACATAATTAGTATTTTCAATTCTATATTTCATCAATAGTCATATTCATGCTCCTTCGACTGAAGGAGCTTGACCTGATTTCAACTCACGTGTCGGCTGACCGGTTGGGTCAGCGCTGCAGTACGGGTGCCACGAGTCCAATGATCAGTCGTTGCAACTGTCTGTTTGTGTCATCGGAGACAGGTTTCCCTTGCAACAAATCTTTCAGGGCCTGATCCAGGAGACCTGTTGTTTTCTTCAAGAAATTCTTCAAGACTTCTACTTCGATCTCTGCGACTTCTGTTTCGGTCTCTTCGACTTCTGTTTCGGTCTCTTCGACTTCAACTTCGGTCTCTTCGACTTCAACTTCGGTCTCTTCGACTTCAACTTCGGTCTCTTCGACTTCAACTTCGGTCTCTTCGACTTCAACTTCGGTCTCTTCGACTTCAACTTCGGTCTCTTCGACTTCAACTTCGGTCTCTTCGACTTCAACTTCGGTCTCTTCGACTTCAACTTCGGTCTCTTCGACTTCAACTTCGGTCTCTTCGACTTCTGTTTCGGTCTCTTCGACTTCAACTTCAACTACATATATATATGTACACACACACACACACACACACACACACACACACACACACACACACACACACACACACACACACACACACACACACACTCATATATATATGTATATATATATTATATTATATATATTTTATATATATATATATATTATATATATATGCACCACACCAAACACACACCACCACACACACAACACACCACACACACACACACATACATATATATATATCAATATATATATTATATCTATGCTATATATATATATATATATATATATATTATATATATATATATATATATATATATGTATATACCAAACATATATATACAAGATATTTATATTATATATATATATATATATATATCTATATATAGAGAGAGAGAGAGAGAGAGA
>NW_028234437.1:19627445-19629945 GCF_977035675.1 Penaeus japonicus | reverse complement strand
ACACAACAATTAAAAGAACATGAGTGCGGCGAACATATATCTTGCTATATATACCACATTAGCATAATGTAATATAGTACAGTGTATAGTAATATAGTAATGTAATATAGTATAGTATACGATCTTTGTTCCATGATAGTCTGAAGCTGACCTGAAACTTTTCGTCTTTATTCCACATTACATTTCTCTTCTTTTATGTTGAGGCAATGACTGACTGGGGTATTTTTGATGCTAAGGTGTGACTATGCCTTAGCTCTTATCGAAAGGTAGTCTATGCTAAATGCTCGCCAATTGAATACAGATAAAGGGATTTCATATGGGAATTAAAGTACAATTTATTTATGTATTTATTTGGTATAGTTTTTTTTTTTTTTTTTTTTTCTCCTTTAGTACTTACTTCTTAATATCATAAGTAAAATAATGGTAATATAACACCGAGGACCATGCACTGCTTTTGCCATGCATTGCAGAGGCGAAACATCATCAGGAAACGCATTAATCACCCGCTTGTCTCTGCGTATCTACGACTTTGCAATCTTTTATACAAAACAATTTGCATCAAACAACAAAATATATGACTATGTGTTTATTACACATTTCCACGTGACATATTGTCCAACAAAATGAGAGAATAGGATATAATATTTACTTTTATATAACAGATATACATATGGCTTTTAAAAGGCTGCAAACAAATTGTTTTGAATCCAGTGAATACATGCAAATAGCATAAACAGCAGAATTTAAATGCAGTGATCATGCCAGAAAGGGCAATCCATTACCGGGGATGAACACGTAATCGCGTTCCTTCACTGCGAGCCGTACGTGCGCGCGCGCGCGTGCAGTATTATCAGTATTATCATTTTCGTCATTCAGTATTGTCATTTTCGTCGTTCCATTGTTTTTTTTTTGTGTTTGTTTTTATGTCATCATATTTATGATCATTATCATTGCTATTATCAGCTTGATCATTATCTTTTTTCTATTGGTTGAGTGTGTGTGTGTGTGTGTAAGCACGTATATGTATGTCCTTACACATCCAGGAGAGCCAACTAACGCATATAACATGCTCATTCAAGAGCTGTTTCCTGTATTGTATAATTGAGTATGAAATATTGGCTCATCTCTTTTCTTTTATCATTCTATCTGTCTGTCTTTCTCATTTTTTTCTCATTTTTTTTTTTGCGTTCTCTCTCTCTCTCTCTCTCTCTCTCTCTCTCTCTCTCTCTCTCTCTCTCTCTCTCTCTCTCTCTCTCTTTCTCTCTCTCTCTCTCTCTCTCTCTCTCTCTCTTTCTCCCTCTCTCTCTCTCTCTCTCTCTCTCTCTCTCTCTCTCTCTTTCTCTCTCTCTCTCTCTCTCTCTCTCTCTCCAGACCATTTATTTCATAGATCCGGGAATTATTCTACATTAGCTATATATGGTATAAAGCCTGCAATGAATTGTATTCTGTATAAGAATCATCAAATCGGATCTCATGAAGCCACAATAAGTTGAATGAATACATTTCATAAAAGCTCACACATACACACACGACAATACATACAAAGCACATACATTCACACACACACACACACACACACACACAACACAAACACACAAACAAATAAACACACACACAAACAAATAAACACACACACACAAACAAGCACAAACAAACACACACATAACACAACCACGCCCACAAACCTTTTTCCAAAGTAAGAAACAAAAGCCAAAAAAAAAAAAAAAAAGAAACTTTAACCGTAATACAACAACAACAACAATAAGATGACGCAAAGAGACCAAAAAACAGAGGTATTTTTACATCAAAAATATAAACAGCTTTTTGTCTCAGAAACAACCAGGATAGAACAACACGTTTGGAGAAATATAAAAGAGCATTTATGTTTAGTATCTGAGCTTGACGTCGTTCTGCGAGAAGCGAGAATAACAAGAGAGAATAACAAATGGATAATGGAAGAAAATAAATGGATAAATAATAGGGGAATTAAAAATGATAATTACATCACGAAAATAAGTTTATGATGGCAATCAGAATGATGATAATGATAATGATAACAACAGCAACAATAATAATGATAATGATAATGATAATAACAATTGTAATAATGATATCAGTAGTATTAGCAGTTATACTAGCGCTAATAATGATAATAACTATAACGATGTAGAATAGTAACAATAGCAATAATAATTGTACTATTAATAACAATTATAGTGGTAATAACATAAATGATGATAATAACAATTATAACGATATATATATATATATATATATATATATAATATATATATATATATATATATATATATATATATTTTTTTTTTTTTTTTTTTTTTTTTTTTTTATAGATAGATAGATAGATAAACACACACACACATATATGTATATATATATATATATATATATATATATATATATATATATACATATATAATAAAATTAACAATAATAACAACTAGAATAATAACAATAGTAATGTAACAATGGTAATGCATCT
>NW_028234437.1:19614945-19619945 GCF_977035675.1 Penaeus japonicus | reverse complement strand
TTTCTCTTTTATTCTCTCTCCCTCGCCTGTCTCTCTCTCTCTCCCCATCTCTTTTCATCTATCTACCTCTCGTTTTCTAATCATCAATAACTGCTTGATGTACAATTACAATTTATTTCACCAAACATCGCATTTTAGTTGTTTATATACCTGACCATCCAGAATACCGTGTCGCCTCAGTGTTACCAGAAAGTGTCTATTCTCTTTCGCTACACCACACTCGAATACTATCAGCTGGATCAATTATAGTGTTCATGGTAGGATTAGTTTATAAAGTATTTCTTTGAATCTGTAACTATAACAGAACTATAACAGTTACTCGAACGTCGAACGACTGATCCATGAAGACTTCCGGTGGTGGTTGGGTGGGGTGGGGTGGGGTGGGGGGTGGGAGGTGACGCCACCTTTCCTTCCCACCGATTCATCTTCCGTTTCTCCCTCGTCTGGTCACTTCCCTCCTCCGTCCCTCTCTTCCCTCCTTCGTCCCTCCCTCCTCCGCCCCGCTTTCTCCTCTGGTCACTTCCCTCCTCCGTCCCTCCCTCCACTGGTCGTTCCCTCCTCCGTCCCTCCCTCCACTGGTCGTTTCTCTCCTCCGTCCCTCCATTCCCTGGTCGTTTCCCTCCTCCGTCCCACCCTCCACTGGTCGTTTCCCTCCTCCGTCCTTCCCTCCCCTGGTCGTTTCCCTCCTCCGTCCCTCCCTCCACTGGTCGTTTCCCTCCTCCGTCCCTCCCTCCCCTGGTCGTTTCCCTCCTCCGTCCCTCCCTCCCCTGGTCGTTTCCCTCCTCCGTCCCTCCCTCCCCTGGTCGTTTCCCTCCTCCGTCCCTCCCTCCCCTGGTCGTTTCCCCCCTCCGTCCCTCCCTCCCCTGGTCGTTTCCATCCTCCGTCCCTCCCTCCCCTGGTCACTTCCCTCCTTCGACCCTCCCTCCCCTGGTCGTTTCCCTCTCCGTCTTCCTCCCCTGGTCGTTCCCCTCCTCCGTCCCACCATCCACTGGTCGTTTCCCTCCTCCGTCCCTCCCTCCCCTGGTCGTTTCCCCCCTCCGTCCCTCCCTCCCCTGGTCGTTTCCATCCTCCGTCCCTCCCTCCCCTGGTCACTTCCCTCCTTCGACCCTCCCTCCCCTGGTCGTTTCCCTCCTCCGTCCTTCCCTCCCCTGGTCGTTTCCCTCCTCCGTCCCTCCCTCCACTGGTCGTTTCCCTCCTCCGTCCCTCCCTCCCCTGGTCGTTTCCCCCCTCCGTCCCTCCCTCCCCTGGTCGTTTCCCTCCTCCGTACTCCCTCACCTGTCGTTTCCCTCCTCCCGTCCCTCCATCCCCTGGTCGTTTCCCTCCTCCGTCCCCTCCCATCCCCCTGTCGTTCCCCCCTCCGCCCCTCCCCCCCTGGTCGTTCCATCCTCGTCCCTCCCACCCCTGCCACTTCCCTCCTTCGTCCCTCCCTCCCCTGGTCGTTTCCCTCCTCCGTCCCTCCCTCCCCTGGTCGTTTCCCTCCTCCGTCCCTCCCTCCCCCTGTCGTTTCCCTCCTTCTACCCCCCCCCCCTGGTGTCGTTTCCCACCTCCCGTCCTCCCTCCCCTGGTCGTTTCCTCCTCCTCCGTCCCTCCCTCCACTGGTCGTTTCCTCCTCCGTTCCCCCCTTCCCCTGGTCGTTTCCCTCCACCGGCCCTCACCTCCCCTGGTTCGTGTTTTCCCTCCACCGTCCCTCCCTTCCCCTGGTCGTTTCCCCCTCCGTCCCTCTCCTCCCCTGCGTTTCCCTCCCTCCTCGTCCTCCCTCGCCCTGATCTTTACCCTCTTTCCGTCCCACCCTCACACTGGTCGTTCCCTCCACCGTCCTCCCTCCCCTGGTCGTTTTCCCCCTCCGTCCCTCCCTTCCACTGTCGTTTCCCTCCTCCTCCCCCTCCCCCTGGTCGTTTCCCTCCTCCGTCCCTCCCTCCCCTGTGTCGAACCCCCACCGTCCCTCCCATCTCCCTCCTCCGTCCCTCCCTCCCCTGGTCGTTTCCCTCCTCCGTCCCTCCCTCCCCTGGTCGTTTCCCTCCTCCGTCCCTCCCTCCCCTGGTCGTTTCCCTCTTCCGTCCCACCCTCCACTGTCGTATTCCCTCCTCCGAATCCTTCCCACCCCCTGTCGATTCCCTCCTCCGTCCCCTCCCTCCACGGTCGTTTTTCCCCCCCTCCTCCGCCCCTCCCTCCCCTGGTCGTTTCCCTCCCCCGCCCCTCCCTCCCCTGGTCGTTTCCCTCCTCCGTCCCTCCCTCCCCTGGTCGTTTCCCTCCTCCGTATCACTTCCCCTGGTCGTTTCCTCCTCGTCCTCCTCCATGGTCGTTACCCTCTCGTCCTCCCTCCCCTGGTCTATTTTCCCTCCTCCGTCCCCATCCCTCACCCTGGTCGTTTCCTCTTTCTTCCGTCCCTCCTACCCCTGTCGTTTCCTCCTCCGTCCCCCCACCCTCCACTGGTCTTTCCCTTCCCTCCTCCCACCACCCCGGGTCGTTTCCCTCCTCCGCCCCTCCCTCCCCTGGTCGTTTCCCTCCTCCGTCCCTCCCTCCCCTGGTCGTTTCCCTCTTCCGTCCCTCCTTCCCCTGGTCGTTTCCCTCCTCCGTCCCTCCCTCCCCTGGTCGTTTCCCTCCTCCGTCCCTCCCTCCCCTGGTCGTTTCCCTCCTCCGTCCCTCCCTCCCCTGGTCGTTCCCTCCTCCGTCCCTCCCTTCCCCTGGTCGTTTCCATCCTCCGTCCCTCCCTCCACTGGTCGTTTCCCTCCTCCGTCCCTCCCTCCCTTGGTCGTTCCCTCCTCCGTCCCTCCCTTCCCCTGGTCGTTTCCATCCTCCGTCCCTCCCTCCACTGGTCGTTTCCCTCCTCCGTCCCTCCCTCCCCTGGTCGTTTCCCTCCTCCGTCCCTCCCTCCCCTGGTCGTTTCCCTCCTCCGTCCCTCCCTCCCCTGGTCGTTTCCCTCCTCCGTCCCTCCCTCCCCTGGTCGTTTCCCTCCTCCGTCCCTCCCTCCCCTGGTCGTTTCCCTCCTCCGTCCCTCCCTCCCCTGGTCGTTTCCCTCCTCCGTCCCTCCATCCACTGGTCGTTTCCCTCCTCCGTCCCTCCATTCCCTGGTCGTTTCCCTCCTCCGTCCCTCCATTCCCTGGTCGTTTCCCTCCTCCGTCCCTCCCTCCCCTGGTCGTTTCCCTCCTCCGTCCCTCCCCCCACTGGTCGTTTCCCTCCTCCGTCCCTCCCACCACTGGTCGTTTCCCTCCTCCGTCCCTCCATCCACTGGTCGTTTCCCTCCTCCGTCCCTCCCTCCACTGGTCGTTTCCCTCCTCCGTCCCTCCATCCACTGGTCGTTTCCCTCCTCCGTCCCTCCATCCACTGGTCGTTTCCCTCCTCCGTCCCTCCCTCCCCTGGTCGTTTCCCTCCTCCGTCCCTCCCTCCCCTGGTTGTTTCCCTCCTCCGTCCCTCCCTCCCCTGGTTGTTTCCCCCCTTCGTCCCTCCCTCCCTTGGTCGTTTCCCTCCTCCGTCCCTCCCTCCCCTGGTCGTTTCCCTCCTCCGTCCCTCCCTCCCCTGGTTGTTTCCTTCCTCCGTCCCTCCATCCACTGGTCGTTTCCCTCCTCCGTCCCTCCCTCCCCTGGTCGTTTCCCTCCTCTGTCCCTCCCTCCCCTGGTCGTTTCCCTCCTCTGTCCCTCCCTCCCCTGGTCGTTTCTCTCCTCCGTCCCTCCCTCCACAGGTCGTTTCCCCCCTCTCTCCCTCCCCCCCCTCGTCGTTTCCCCCTCCATCGCCTCCGTCCCCTCCCTTCTACAGGTCGTTTCCCTGAGCGACTGCTCCGTTGCCGTCCCTCCCTCCCCTGGTCGTTTCCCTCCTCCGTCCCTCCCTCCCCTGGTCGTTTCCCTCCTCCGTCCCTCCCTCCCCTGGTCGTTTCCCTCCTCCGTCCCTCCCTCCCCTGGTCGTTTCCCTCCTCCGTCCCTCCCTCCCCTGCTCACTTCCCTCCTCCGCCCCTCTTTCTCCTCTGGTCACTTCCCTCCTCCGTCCCTCCCTCCCATGCTCACTTCCCTCCCTTCTCTGCTTACTCATCCTCCTCCTGCTGGAATCCCGCGGCGTCACATCATCTGCTCCGTCACAACGACGACCTCATCTCTGCTGGATTACGTCATTCACTAACGCCGTGACGGGTATATCACATCACAACAATAAACGACCTAACGACGTTCTCAACTTGACACATCAAGAGGTGTCCCCGGCGCGAGCTAGCACATATTTGCTACATTCGTCGTTTCACACTCTCAATCAAGAACTTCGCTGCATCAGTAAATGCATGCACGCAAACATAAACGCAAAACGTGATTCTTATTTTTATCATGGCAATCTCGATTTACAAACGAAACCGAAAATACTCCTAAACCCTCAGGAAGGAACAGCCTTAAAACCGGTTCGCCTTATCGCTCACGCGGGAAAATGGCGAACGAGCAGTTTTCCGCTCGTTCGCTAATGCCGTTCAGAGACCGCTCGATTCGGCGCCCTTTTCCCCTCCGAGAGTGTAAATTTAACTCGACAACAAATGGCTGCTTTTGGAAGAGATCCTTTGCTGATTCTTTGCTAAAGTTTGTTTTCGTTTCTTCCTATTGTGTAGTTTAGTTTACGTGGAAGAGAGGAGAGAAGGAAAATAGAAAAAATGAAAATATATCTATATTTAGCGCTCCTCATTGTAGACTGTAAGGTCTTTTGACGCTTTATATTCTTTACACATTTTCTTTTATGGACGTTTTGAAAGACATTTATGTATATAATATATAAAAAATATATATATATACTATATATAATATATATATATATATATATATTATAATATATAAAATAGTGTGTGTGTGTGTGAGTGTGTGTGTGTGTGTGAAATATATATATATATATATGAATTTAATATATATATATATAATATATATATATACACACACACACACACACACACACACACACACACACACACACACACACACACACACACACACACACACACACACACACACGCAAACATTTATATATTTTGGGTAATC
>NW_028234437.1:19591485-19602345 GCF_977035675.1 Penaeus japonicus | reverse complement strand
CACGCAGGGAACTAGGCTAAGAGGTCAGGCAGGAGACACTCTTCGAAAGGGCGAGTTTAGGGATGACTTGAAGATTCAACTTCCGGGAGTAAACATCGTGGGAGATGAAGCGAGATGTTGCGAGGTGCTGCGAGATGGCTCTAAGTAGGACCTTGACACCCAAGCCTCGAGGAAGGACACACCTGTTGCGGGTTGTTTTTTGTTTCTGTTTTTTTCCTTTTACTTGTTTTAAAATTGCGGTCTTTGTTCTTTTACCTCTGTGTTTTGTCTGTCTTCATTCCCTGACTCTCTCTCTGTGTCTCTGTCTCTCTCTGTCTCATTCTCTCTCTTTCTCTCCTTTCTCTCTCCTCTCTCTCTTTCTCTCTCTCTCTCTCTCTATCTATCTCTCTCTCTCCATGTGCGTGTTTGTGTTCACACATACACACACAACACACACATATGCACATACACACATACACCACACACATTGTGTATGTGTATGTATATATATGTATATATATATTATATATATATATATTAAAAATATATATATATATTATACAAGATATATATATATATAATTATTATACACATACATATTTATATATATATATATATATGTATTATATATATATATATATATATATTTTTTGATCTATATATATATATATATATATATATATATATATATATATATATATGTGTAGTGTGTGTGTCCCCTTGCGTGTGTGTGTGTCGTCTCTGTGTGTGTGTGTGTGTGTGTGTGTATATATATATATGTATATATATATATAATATATATATATATATATATATATATATATATATTATATAATATATCTCTCTCTCTCTCTCTATATATATATTCTCTATATGTACATATATATCTCTATATATATATATATATATATATACCCCATTATATATACACATATACACATATATATATATGTATATAATATATATATATATATATATATATATATTTATTATATATATATATATATATATATATATACATATATATATATATATATATGTATATATATATATATTATATATATATATATATATATGTATATATATATATATACATATATATATATATATATATATATTATATATATATATATATATATATTATATACATATATATATATATATATATATATATTATGTATATATGCGTGTTTGTGTGTGTATGTGTGTGTGTACTATAAATGTGTGTGTATGCATATATGTGTATGTATATAATATATGTATATATATGTATATATATATGGTGTGTGTGTGTGTGTGTGTGTGTGTTTGTGTAAATATACATACATGTATATATGTTAATTAATGAATAAACATATATATATATATACATATATATATATATATATATATATATATATATATATTATCAGATATATACATACACACACGTACACATGCACACACACACACACACACACACACACATATCTATAGATATATATAATATATATATATATATATATATATATATATATATATATATTTATTATATATATATATATTATATATATATATATTACATATATATGGGGGGAAGGGGTGGCATTGTACATGAATATGTATACTCTTACGTATGTATGTATAACATGTTTATCCATCAATCTTAATCTTTCTAACTGTATGCGCGTCTCCTGCTTTCTATCCGTCTATTGAACTCGAACAGTCACCCAAAAATCCAGCCACAATCCATTTAATTAAAAGACTTCCGATCAATCACTCCTTCAAGACAGAAAAAAACAACAACAACGAAAATCAACAACAACAACAACAACGACCGAGTCTCCCAGAAGAGCCCTGACTGTGGACCGAGCGAGCGAGAAGGTGAGAGAGTCAAGGCGAGGGAGAAAGTCGCAGACAACTAATAAAAATCTCGATGGGGAAAGTTGAATGGCTGAGTGGATGAAGGGCAAGAGGGCGGTGAAGGGCAAGAGAGATGAAGGGCAAGGACGGTCGAAGGGGAAAGCGGGATGCTAGGGCAAGGAAGTGGGGTGTTAAGGCAAGGAAGTGGGGTGTTAGGGCAAGGAGAGCAGGAATGGAAAAGGAAGCGAGGTGTTTATGGTGTGTTGTATTGTTATTTGTAAAGGCAAGGAAGAGCAAAGGCAAGGAAGTGGGGTGTTTCATGTTTTTAGGTTGTTGTTGTTGTGATTTGTATGTTAGGGAAGGGAAGAGGAAGAGGGGAAGGGGGGAAGGAAGTGAGGTTTTTTAGTCATATGGGCAAGGAAGTGGGGTGTGTTTTTTTGGTTTTGTGTAGGGCAAGGAAGTGGGGTTTTTTGTTAGGGCAAGGAAGCGAGGTTGTTAGGGCAAGGAAGTGGGGTTTGTTTTTGTATCTGTATTGGTTTTGTATTTAAGGGCAAGGACAAGGAAAAGTGGAGTGCCTGAGTTCTGTTAGAGTGATTTAGGGCAAGGAAAAAAGAGGAAGGCGAGGGTGTTAGGGCAAGGAAGTGGGGTGTTTGAGTGTTGGTTGTATTGTTTGTGTTTTTTGTATGTAAGGGCAAGGAAAGGATGTGGTGTTGGTGTTGGTGTTGGTGGGCAAGGAAGTGGGGTGTTGTTTATCTCTGGTGTTTTGTTAGGGCAAGGGAAGTGGGGTGGTGGTGGATGGTTGTTACTTTGGTTCGCGGCAAGGAGGGCAAGGAAGTGGGGTGTTAAGGAAAGGAAGCGGGTTATAAGAGCAAGGAAGCGAGGTGTTAGGGCAAGGAAGTGGGGTGTTAGGGCAAGGAAGTGGGGTGTTAGGGCAAGGAAGTGGGGTGTTAGGGTGTTTTGGGTTGTTGTTGTTGTGTGTGGTTGTTGTTAGGGCAAGGAGGTGGGGTGTGTTTTGGTGTTGGTTTAGGGCAAGGAAGCGAGGTGTTTTTGTGTTATGTCCCCCCCCCCTAGGGCAAGGATTCGGAGTGAGGTGTTAGGGCAAAGGAAAAAGAAGAAAGAAAAAAGTGGGGTGTTAGGGCAAGGAAGTGAGGTGTTAGGGCAAGGAAGTGGGGTGTTAGGGCAAGGAAGTGAGGTGTTAGGGCAAGGAAGTGGGGTGTTAGGGCAAGGAAGTGAGGTGTAAGGGCAAGGAAGTGGGGTGTTAGGGCAAGGAAGTGGGGTGTTAGGGCAAGGAAGCGAGGTGTTAGGGCAAGGAAGTGAGGTGTAAGGGAAAGGAAGTGGGGTGTTAGGGCAAGGAAGTGAGGTGTAAGGGCAAGGAAGCGAGGTGTTAGGGCAAGGAAGTGAGGTGTATGGGCAAGGAAGTGGGGTGTTAGGGCAAGGAAGTGAGGTGTATGGGCAAGAAAGCGGGGTGTTAGGGCAAAGAAGCGGGTCGTAAGAACAAGGAAGTGAAGTGTAAGGGCAAGGAAACGAGGTGTTAGGGCAAGGAAGCAGGATGTTAGGGCAAGGAGGCGGGGTATTAGGGCATATGATATAAGGAATTTAGAGAGTAAAAGGCAGGGGAGGGTGAAAGAAGTGCAGGGGCAATGCATGCGAACGGAACGCGAATAAAAAGGAAACAGATCTTGATAGGCGACGAACATGAAGTGACATAAATACGGGAATGAAAGTTTAAGAAGAGAATTGATAGGGATATATTGTGCAGGAAGGTAAGTAGGTATTATATGGAGGGCAGTAAAGGACAAGGTTATAATGAGTGAAATGGGCCAAAGGATAAATGTGATGTACATTGGATGTAAAAAAGTATGAAATTAAAGAATTGAAAAGACCTGGGGACAAAGAGACCAATGATCAGTATATATCCAGCATGCACACACACACACACACATATATATTTATATATATATACATATGTATATATATATATATATATATATATATATATATATATATATATATATATATATATATATATATATATATATATATATATATATATATATATACATATACATATTTGTATAACCATGCTGCCTTTGAGGAGAGAAAGAGAGAGAGTACATTATGCAAACAGAGAGAGAGAGAGAGAAAAAAAAAAAAAGGTTAGCGAGATCGAGAGAGTGTAAGATCTTACTATTTAACATTGTATCTATACACAAAATTCACAAGATCAATGTATATTCAGTTCCACATGCTTTGTATTCATTATGTTTTCCAATAAATATATATTTTTCTTATAAAAAGAGTGTGAATACTTCTTCCATATTTTCTGAACTAATCACCTGTTGACACTTGATTTCAAAGCAACTAATGTAACTCCTATGAGCATTCAGACATTAGTACCGTATGCTTGTCTAAGTCTCTTCAATTTCTTTCTTTTTAAATACATACCTTGAGATAGCAATAGGTTGATAAACTTGATCCATATATTAAGTAACCATGAAAAACATATTTGCGATTATGAATCACATATTTTAACTTCCCAACAACACCAGTAAAATTGGAGATGAAGATCCCACCACTGCCACCACATACGCAATATATATGTTAGATTTACACACACACAAAAAAAAAAAAATCTGATCAAGTTGCTAGATTGCTAGATAGGCAGGGTATGGAATAACTTTAATATCAGCATTGTCTTTAAGGAAAAGAGAGCTTTGTATATATGAGAGACGAATAGAGTAAGAGAAAAAGAGATTATGGTAGTCAAAGGTATACAAATAATAGAGAAATAAAAAGTGTGTGTGTGTACGCAATACGTAGAATGGCAGAACCAGATTGTTGCATTTGTAAAATATCAAAGACCATGTAGATGGTAAGACTATATATAGGGGAGAGAGAGTGAGAGAGAGAATAGTCTGGTTCAGTTATTCATGCTTGGGAATGAGTCAGACATGTGTCATCATTTTGCCATTTTATAATGATCAAGCAAAATGGTTATTGTATATGAAATATCTTGTTAAGATAAGACAATACACAGCTTCCTCATTTGTTTATGGTACCTCAGCCTTTTAAAAACGTTAGACAATTTTCTATCCTTAACTTTTTAGAAAATTAATTTAAACTTCATACAATTTTGATATCATAGCATGTGATGGTGTCTTTCATATAAGATGAATCAGCGTGTAGGCTGTACTACTAAAGCAACATATGTTGTGCTTCTCACAGATGGTAGTTTTGGTTCCATGTACAACAAAAAATACTGCTGCTGCTATTACAACTAATCCTATGAATTGTAATGATAATCAATATGCTGCTTTCTCAACTGATGTTCATCTGCAATTTCAAGTCACGTGATGCTCATGAAATCGAAATCTACCTCATTATCTGATAGAATATGCACAACAGTGTCTCATATTTCAAACCACTGCACGCGTCGTGAACCAGGGGAGTCAACATTTAGCGAGAGCCCCACGAGTAATAACAATGTTAGTATCTCTTCTGCAAAGCCAGTGTTTAGCGTATATATAAGTGTATATATATATATTTATATATATATATATATATATATATACATATATATATATATATATATATATATTTGTATATATATATATATATATATACATATATATAATATATATATATATTATATATATATATATATATATTATATATATATATATATATATATATATATATATAAGTATATATATATATATATATATATATATATATATTATATATATATATATATATATATATATATATATATATAATATATATATATATATATATATATATATATATATTATATATATTATATTATATATATAAATATATAATATATAAATATATATAATATATATATATAATATAAATATATATATATATATATATATATATATATAATGTTTATAAATATATATATATATATATATATATATATATATATATATATATATATATATATATATATATATATATATATATATATATTATATATATATATATATATATATAAATAAGTATATATGTATAACATATATATATATATATATATATATATATATATATAATATATATATGTATAATATATATATATATATATATATATATATATATATATATATATATATATATATTTATTTATTATGAGATTATATGGTGTGTTTATATATGATATTAAATATATCAATACATCAATATACAAATATTATATGAATATCACACTCTACCCAGCGAGGCAGATCAGATCAACTTTGATAGACAGGTAATTCACACATAGTTGCCCCCCCCAAGTACCTTGACCCTCAAAAGACCTAAAATACACCACGCCACCAACATTCCAGACGACCTTCCCGTGTAACCACTACTGGGGACAGTGGATGGGAAACCCTTCCATATAAGTGGGATTTCTGGAACAGATAGATAGACCAGAATCGACTGCACTACCGCTGACACCTGATTTCTCTGCCTGTTTATACGAGTCGTGATAGTGTTTACGACTGTGATCATTGTCCTGTAGTGTATCGCGTATCATGACGTCAGATTATCTGCGTTATGGAATAATTGAATTGTATAAACCCTGTGTCTGGCATCACTCCTTTTTTGGGTTATTAGTTCCAACAGACTAACACACCCCTCACACATATATACATACATACATACATATATATATATATATATATATATATATATATATATACATATAATATATATTATATATATATATATATATATATATATATATATATATAATATATAAAGAGAGAGAAGAGAGAGTTTATTGAGAGAGAGAGAGAGAGAGAGAGAGAAAGACTGAGAGAAAGCAAGAGACATCTGATAAGGAAAGCAAATAAGCAAGAGGAATGCAGGGAAACGAAAAAAAAAAAAATACAGCATATACGTACACATGTTCATCGAGAAATGCCAAAAATTATAGCCTTGAAAAAAAAACTTCCGATAAACATTACAAGTCAGGTTTAGAAAAAAGATAATTCGATGTACACAAAGACAAACAAATACAAAGATGGGCAGATATGCTAGACGTATGTCCACGTTTAGCAGTCGCTGCACATACCTGGGAAGCGAAGAGTAAGGAATCGACTTGAATGTAAGACGAGTAACTTTCTAAAATGACCTTAGGTAATGTCAGTGAAATGCCTTAAGAGTCGGTCTATAAATAGTAGCAACTGGCGTATTTTCTGATCGATAGGACATAATCGAAATATTGAATAAGATATCCACAGGCTTATGTAGTCTTAGGTCTCACTGGGACTACCGGGCTTTGTGGATATTAATATTGATACTGCGTGGGTTATTTGCATAACGGAATTGCATGACGTCGGAAAACGTGGAGGAAATATGTCATGCATGCCCATCTACCAAAATGAAGTTTCTTTTGAGTTTGAAAGTAACTGATATCCAAGAGTTTTGAGTTTGTTATATTGCATTATGTCATTACTGAATGTCATTTGATATTGTTGTGTGCAATTAACAGGTTTCATCTACCTGTGTGTACTAATTGCGATATTTCATTGAAAAACAACATATGAAAATATAGTTCGATAAAGTATGAAGCATGGATGTAAGTTTGAGCGTTCTGTCTAATATAAATTTATACGTCCTATTTTTCATTCGTACAGATTGAGGAGTTCAAACTGTGTATCACAATGCCATTTCGATATTTCCAACAAGCTCTGCCTCTGAATAGCGTATAAACTCCAAACAGCAGAAGAGTACCGACGGTATTTTTTAGCTTTAAAAAGGTCATACACTTATGAATATGGATGCCAAAATGTACTGATTACTGCAACTGCTAGGAAAACGGCCTCGTAACTACCTGCGGGACTACCATTAGCAGTAACGGGATAAAAAAGAAAAAAAAAGTGAAGAAATAAAAACGGTACCATCTAGCTGTATTTTTCTATCTCTTGGTCCTATTCATTGGACCTTGAAGCGCTCCCAGTCTAGAAGTCTAAAAGTAACGACGGTCAGTATTGGTCCAGCAATTACAGCGCAATTACAGCCTGACGAATACAAGGTCACTGCTCAGGCCTAACTGGGAATGTCTAAATCTGTAGTTCTTAACCTTTTTACCACCACGCCATATTTAGTAGTTAGTCCCCCCCCCCCTCCCATACCCTCAGACATTGCCTCCGTTCCGCCCCTTACCCCTACCCTCATATCTTCAGTCGAAATGGTACTATGATGCGAGCACATAGAAACACACGCACACACACACACACACACACACATTTCACATTACCTAATACCGTATTACCATATTAATATCATACATTCCTAAAAAAAAAAAAAAAAAAAAAAAAAAAATAAATAAATAAATAAACCATGCCCAATACATGTCTCTGAAAAAAGAATCCCCCAGGGACCCCCCTCCCCCCCTTAGAGATGACTCATAATTGAATGAATACCAAAGACTGGATAGGGAATAACCACCTCATATAATACGAACTTTGCTAATTATGGGTGGGGGGTAGTTGGTGGTAGAGGGGAGAGGTGGGGGTAGGGTGGTAGAAAGAGGAGCGAGAGAGGAGGGTTGAAAAGGAAGGAGGGAGAAGCAGAGAAAGGGAGGAGAACGGAAGTGGGGAAAGAGGGAAAGTGGACAAAGAGAAAGAGGGAGACATGAGATAAAAGAGGAAAAGAAGGAAGGGAAGAAAGAGGAAAAGAAGTGGAAAAAAGAGAAGAAAGAGGGAAAATGAGAATAAGAAGAAAAGGAGGAGAAGAGTAAGAGGAGAAAAAGATAAAGAGGGAAAATTGATAGAAAGAGGTAAAGGAGAAAGTACAGATATAGCAAAACGGGAAAAAAAGGAAAAGCAGTAAGAAAGAACGAGAAAAAGGAGAAGAGAAAGAGAGAGAGAAGAAGGAGAGAAAAGAAGAGAGAGAGAGAGAGAGAGAGAGAGAGAGAGAGAGAGAGAGAGAGAGAGAGAGAGAGAGAAGAGAGAGAGAAGAGAAGAGAGAGAGAGAGAGAGAGAGAGAGAGAGAGAAGAAGAGAGAGAGAAGAGAAGAGAGAGAGAGAGAGAGAGAGAGAGAGAGAGAGAGAGAGAGAGAGAGAGAAGGAGAGAAGAGAGAGAGAGAGAAGGAGAAAAGAGAAAGATAGAGAGAAGAAGGAGAGAAGAGAGAGAGAAAAAAAGGAGAGAAGAGAGCGAGCGAGAGAGAGAGAGAGAGAGAGAGAGAGAAAGAGAAGAAGGAGAGCAGCAAGAAAACCGATAAAGAGATATTCCCCTTAAAGACTCCATCATGTTTGTCGTCGGAGTTCAAACTGTAGATACAGCATCTGGAGTGCGGATGGACAGGACCCGAAACCGCCAAAGTGTCCGCATTAAAATGTTAAAGTTCTTGCTGGAATAAAAACGAAAGAATTAGATTAAAAAATAATCTCCCCTTTTTTCCATTCCGCTTTCTCTCATTTTCTCTCTTTTCTATTTCCGCTCTTCCTCTTTCTTTCAATTTTACATCTTTCTCTATTTCTCCTCTTCCTCTTTCTCCAATTTCCTCCTGTTCCTCTTTCCTCAATTTTCCCCTCTTCCCTTTTTTCTCCAGTTTCCCCCCTCTTTCTCTATTTTTCCTCTTCCTTTTTCTTCAATTTTCTCCTCTTCCTCTTTCTCCAATTTTCCCCTCTTTCTCCAATTTTCCTCTTCTCTCTTTTCCAATTTCCCCCCCTTTCTCCCTTTCTCCAATTTCCCCCTCTTTCTCTATTTCTCCTCTTCTTCTTTTCCAATTTTCCCCTCTTTCTCTATTTCTCCTCTTCCTCTTTTCCAATTTTCCCCTCTTTCTCTATTTCTCCTCTTCCTATTTCTCCAATTTTCCCCTCTTTCACTATTTCTCCTCTTCTGGAAAGACGAAAGAATGAAATAAGACATTAAAGGAAAGATGAAGAAAAAAAACGAGAAGAATCTCAAGGGAAATTGATAAAAGAAAAAAATAGTCAAGGAAAAGCCCTAACAGATAAGAAAATATATATTGTTATTGAGAAATACATATTACCTTAAACATCGAAGTATATAAATGAATATGAATAACAATACAACGGATAATAATGCTTATGGATAAACATGAGACTTAATCAACGTTTTTTCTTAATCATGATGCTTAATGATAACAATAAAAAAACACGTTAATATCTAAAATAACTAGATAAGGTTTCTAAGCCTCTAAATACAAAGAAAAACAACAACAGATAATAATTTTTGTGTCAAGTAACAACAACACACCCCTCCCCCCCTTACCTTTCCGAAACACAAGGCCTTAAAACTCCCCCAACCCAACCCCACCCCTCCCCTCCCCCCGCCGGACAATATATCACGGACCGCAAACAAAGGATATGCATGCAAAGGCAATAGATAATCAACAACACTATTTTCTCATTAGGCCGAGCATAATGAGGAACCATGAGCCGCTACCACCGGCTGCACCATCTGAGGAAAGGCAGGAGAGTTTTCAATGTTGCATTAATCATTTCTCTCATTTTCACTATTTGCGGGTCACTATCTTGTCCTCTCATGTTCGCTTCGTTTGATGTATTTTTTTTTTTTGTTATCTTTTTTTTGTAATATCTATATCTATATCTATATCTATATATATATATATATGTGTGTGTGTGTGTGTTTTTTTGTAATGATATCTCTTGTCATTTCTTCAGACTCTCTTAAATTCTTTCCTCACTTTCACCATTCGCGTCTCGTTATCTTGTCCTCTTATATCATCTTTATTTTTTACTGTCTATATCGTGTTATTCATACTTAATTTTGTTTCTTCCCTTTGTCTTTGGTTTCACTTTCTCAGTCTTTCCTCTTTGCTTCGATTTCCCTTGTTTTTCCTTCTCATTTTCTACTTCTTTTTTGTGTCTCTCTCCTTCCATCATTTCACCCCTTCCTCTTCGTTATTTCTTCTTACTTTTTCCCTTTGAATTTCTCTATCTCTCATTTGCATTGCTTCACCTCTTCTCCATCTTCATCATGTTTCTCCTCCTCATCTTCCTCCTCTTTCTTCTTCTACTCCGCCTCCTCCTCTTTCCTA
>NW_028234437.1:19576485-19586485 GCF_977035675.1 Penaeus japonicus | reverse complement strand
AAATAGGTCAAGAAAGCTGATGATGATAAATGTTTGAGAAATTTATTAGTATCATTTTTTTTTTTTTTTTTTTTTTTTTTTTGGGGGGGGGTGTTTATTTAAATTAGTAGTGGTAAATGTATATAGTGAAAGTTTCAATGCTAAGCGTTTGAGAAAAGTTGATTTTAAAAATTTTGGACAAATATTTATATCAAATTTCTATCAGAAACCTTGATCTTAAATGTATGAGGAAAATATACATTGCATTTTCTAACAAAAGTATTGATATTTAGCGCCTGAGGAAAATATTGTTATTCGAGGAATATTAATAGATATTGATAATTAAATTGTCAAATAGAAAGATATACTGATATTACAGGATCAAGAAAAAATATTGATATTAATGATTTAAGAAAATTCTTGATACAAAAAAAAAAAAAAATTAATAGTAATATCCTGATAACAAAAAGGTTAAATGTCAAGACAGATATTGATAGCAAATGTCCAAGAATAAATATCGATTCCAAATATTCAAGAAAATAATGCATAAAGTGTTTTAAGAAAATATTCATATCAAAAGTTTTAAAGAACTTTTATCTGATAAATCGAATTCCAATGTAAATAAATCTGCAAGCAACCCGAGTCCATTGTGACAGTTGCAAATAGCGTGGATGAGAATGAAAATTTCGCGATGCAAGATATGCAATGAACGTTTTGCCATTACGTCATTAGAATTACGCAATTCTATCAAATACACTATATCGAAACACCAGTCATATATATATACATATATATATATATGTATATATAAATATATATATATATATATATTGTAATATGGAAATATCCATTTCCATTTTTTTTTTTTTTTTTTTATGATACTGAAAACGTCAACTGAATATGGATGATAGAAGTATTTATTATCATCCTTCCTATCTTAAGATTATAGAGAAACAAAAATTATTCAGTTGTGGTAATGGTTCATAAGGGCAGTAAACCGTCTCAGCCCCCCCACCCTCCTCAATAAAAAAAATCTGATGATGAAGTTCGGGGAAATCACCTTTATTTTCTTTTTGGTCATGTCTTCATTAAAAAAACAACAACAACATATGATGAAGTTTTAGAAAACCTCTTTTTAGGGTCATGGTTTCATTACAAAAAAAAAAAAAAACTTCAGACGATGAAGTTTTAGGAAGTCACTCTTTTAGGTCATGGCTTCAGCTTCGTAACTTTCCAATGAATTTTTCGTCGGAGGTACAAAGTCTGATTCAGTCATGTACCCTTTTCTCCATATCATTTCAAAATATCAATTTCTGAATTACAGCGCTGCGATTAGCACATCTACACACACGTCACACATATGATTAAGTATATTTGTCTGACCTTTACACAGTAGGATTAAATATCTAGTTATTACTATCAAAAATAATTCAGTGCAAGTGCATCCGTCTATTTATTCACTTATTCATATTCATTCAACTATCTATCCATCAATTCATCCATCCATTCATTCATTCATTCATCAATCTATCCATCCACCAACCCATGCATGTATCCATCCATCCATACACAACCATACTAACACACAAACACACACACACACATACACACACAAACAAACAAATAAACAAACAAACCCACACACATATATATGTATATATATCTATCTATATATATATACATATATATATACATACATACATACATACACACACACATACACACACACACACACACACACACACACACACATATATATATATATATATATATACATATATGTATATATATACATACATACATATGTATATATGTATATATATATATGTATGTATATATACATATATACATATGCATATGTTTTATATATATATATATATATATATATATATATATATATATATACATATATACATATGTATATGTTTATATATATATATACATATAATAATATGTATATGTTTATATTATATATATATATATATATATATATATATATATATATATATATATATATATATATATTATATTATACATATATACATGCACACACACACACACACACACAAATATATACACACTCATACATAAACACTCATATATATATATATATATATATATATATATATATATATATATATATATATACATAAATACACATATATATGTATACATACATATATATATACATATGTATGTATATATATATACATATATGTATATATATATATATATATATATATATATATGTATATATATATGTATGTATATACATACATACATATATTATATATATATATATATATATATATATATATATATATATATATATATATTATATATATATATATGAGTGTATTTATGTTATAGTGTAATTGAGTTAATTCCCTGAAAGTAACATCTGAGGCCTAAGCATCATTTGCACGAATTGGTAATAAACTCCGTTAAGAGTAATAAGTGGAGTAATTGGTTATAATTGGTAATTAGCTGTTTTGGGTACAGTTTGGTCAATCTTTATTTAAACACTTTTTAGTTTAAAGATTGATTTTATGTAAATCTCAGTCGTAAAAATTGAAGGGCAAAATATTGATTTCCTAACAATTAACCCGTAAGTTGAAAATTATCTTAGAAATACTGAAAGAAAAAAGAAAGAAAGAAAGAAAAAAACAAATAAAAGAATGCTATGCAAAATCACTCATTTCTTCACCAAACCTCGACAATATATGTGATGAAGGAAAATATAAAGAGAAACCTAATTCGAGTAATGATAAAAAAAAAAGTAAGTGAAATATGACTAAGGGCATAATTCGAATGATAACGAGGAATAATTCAAGAGTTATTGCCTTCCAGGAAATAAGGTAACAGAAACAGACCGCCATTTATTTCTTCGCTTCACCGTATCTATTATTCACATCCAGAGCGAGGCCGCTCCGTGTCTTCCTCATGAATATAAAAGGAAAATAAAATTACAAAATCTCTTGTAAAAAAAAAATAATAATAATAAAAAAAGAAAAAAAAAATTAAGACTCCTTGATCAATCTGAATATAACATAAGTTCCTCGTAGTGCAATTTATAGATGAATCGATTGGCTATTCACTTTAGGATTAACAGAATTGGTTTCGGATTAGATCATAATATGGCTTGGCCGAAATCCTATAAATCCTTCCCTGCAGGTTAGGTTCCTGATATTAATAGTGTGGTTAGTCGTTTTGTTTTGTTTTCTGTAAATCATTATTATTACGATGGTATGGATGGACATCATAAATCACTATTGTAATTGATGTTATCTTTTGGTTATCGTTATTGTTTTAATCATTGTTATGATGATCATTATTATTTTTGTTATTTTCCTTAAATCCAACATCATTATTGTCTTAATCATTATCAGCATTATTCCTATCACTATAATCATTAGAAGTCGTAGTAAGAACAGTAAGAACGCAATTTAAATTTCAAAATTAAGCTCACTACGTCTAACAGAAAATCGATGGAAATCTTATTTATAGAACAAGGCGATTAAGAAAACAGAATATAATTTTCCAGAAGATATATACATACACATGCTGTGCTTGCGTGCTAGAATGAGAACAAGAGAGAGAGAAAGAGAACGAGAACCAGAAAGAGAAAGAGAGGGAGGGAGAAGGAGAAAGAGAGAGAGAGAGAGAGAGAGAGAGAGAGAGAGAGAGAGAGAGAGAGAGAGAGAGAGAGAGAGAGAGAGAGAGAGAGAGAGAGAGAGAGAGAGAGAGAGAGAGAGAGAGAGAGAAAGAGTGAGTGAGTGAGTAAGTGTGTGTGCGTGTGAATGACTGGGTGAGATTGTGAGTATGTGTATGTCAGCGCGTGTGTCTGTCCTTATGTCTATGTAAAAAACAATGTACACTGCATTATCAAACTCATTGAACCATTTCCTCATGACTCATCTGAGCCACCCTTAAAGTTACCCATTTACTCGTTTTGTGAGTCATTATTGTGCGTTTCTATCAAACTATAATGACTTTGAAGTCTCTCTCTCTCTCTCTCTCTCTCTCTCTCTCTCTCTCTCTCTCTCTCTCTCTCTCTCTCTCTCTCTCTCTCTCTCTTTTAACCGTGTATAAAAAGCTAATTCGTTTTTCCTCTTATGTGTTTTTATTAAGTTAAAATTGTGGTAGTAATGCTAAAAATGATAATTTTGTTAATGTTCTAATAACTATCACTAGCTTTATTCTTATCATTGTCGTTATTTGGTATTATTATAATAATGATCTGAAGGTGACATTGATATCATCAGCGATATAATCACCTTCTGTCTTGTCTCAAATGATTATGATTACCATTATTATGCAAACAATACACTGACGAACGGAATCCACACACAAAAAATAGAGAATATGGAAATACAAAGAAAATTTTACATTTCTTGATGATAACAAAGTCAACATATATAAAAAACAAATTGTCTATTAAAATCCTGCCTATCTTTCCCACTGAAATATTCCCAAAGACGTAAAAGGAAAGAAAAGAAAAAGAAAACATCGATATGTTCTTGTTTATAGTTAAGTTTTCCCTCGTAAAGATGGGAGTCATTTCGCGCCAAATCTTCTCTGGGATATTTCGTTTTCAAAGATAAAACGAAAGGCAGTATATGTTGGGCCTCTTTATATGTACGAAGCAAAAAGAGAAAATATATATAGTAGGAAGAAAAAGGAATGCAAAACGTACGACATTACGGAAAACGTTAAAAAATATACAGCCAAACAATCCAATTTTCAGAAGAAAAATGTGTGCGAAAGTGTTCTTGTTTGTATCTTATTTGTATCAACACAACAACAAATGATAATTCTAACATAGATAAGAAATAAGGTGAGATTACATTGCTGGAAGTGTGCATGCAATTAACATACTACACAGTGTATGCTACGTGTTCTACAATGTCATGAGAATCTTGCTATCAAAGGCCACTCACTCCCTTTGTTGAAAAGAATATGACTGGAAAGATATTAGCGAAATGAAGAACCTGAGACTCAACAGTCCGACCGTTCAAGATGAACACGGGGTTAAGTGACAACTATAGTTTATATAATGTATAAATTCGCGGTACTCTGTTCTCAGATACTATGGTTGCAAGACTTAGGTAAAGGCCTGGGTACGGGAATACGCGTGTGTGCGTAGCTGCTCGCAAAAGGATCTTGGATTCTGAAGTGCAGAAGTGTTGTTGACTAGCTCGCAAGGTAGGCAAGCTAGTATTATCGATGCTGGATTCCAGGAATGCTTCAGTGTTAGGTCGTAAGTGTGTGAGGGTTTATCTACACGTTGGAACTTAGGAATGCCGGGTGCAAGGGAGTCCCTGATTGCAACGGTGCCGGAATGTGAGATTAGAAGGGTGTAGGACATCGTGTAAATGTGTAGAATTATCGCGATTCTGAGTAAGGCGATTCTGAGTACAACAGAGTAGTGATTCCGAACTGATTTGAGTGTCGGAATAACGAAGGGCCGAGGTATTGGATAAACGAGGGAGTGCTTCAGGTGTTGAAAGAGTTCGTTGTTTGTCAGGAGGATGTTACATAATATAGAGGATTAATAAAGTTCTAAAGTGTTTACTCTCAGGTCCCGAGTAAGAGGTTTCCGAATGCTTGTGCGCTACGAGAGGCCGTGCGGCAGTGGCGGGGTCAATGAGTTCACCCGGCGCCGCGGAACAACACGCTGTTAGGCCTACGTGCCAAGCGCTGAGTCATAAGCCTAAACAAACGGTGGTTTCACGTACCGTAAGCCTAAACTTCAGACATGATGATGTAGCCTCACATGACATGTGGTAAACTGCGCTCAGTAACTGTCTGCATTTTTTTCCGAATGTGAAATACAAAATTAAAGGTATATGTGGATTAAGTACACATAAGAAGTCTGAAGTCTAAGAGTGAAATTTCCACTCTCGACATGCATGCAGTTAGACAACTAGGAGTGGAGTTCCCTATGAGTGTCTGGCAAGCAGAGGCGAGGGGGAGTTCGAATACGTGGGGGGAGGGGGGGGGAGTTCGAATACGTGGGGGGGGGGAGAGGATGCAGGGAAGCAACATCTCAAGACAAATAAGCTGCGCGGGACAGATAACGAAACAATGATTGCCAGCAGAGAGCTCTTTTCCCTCCGAGTTCCGCGGCACGGCCACCGGACTCAACAAAAGCTTGACGACGATAAATTTGCTTTCAAGAAATATAGAAAGCAAGTTTGCCCTCCCCTATTACTCACGACTGGGGGCTTTCCACATCTTTGCCTTAAAGCTGAGGGACTCAAGTTGGCTGTTCCTTGAGGTGGAAGTAGGGCGATTGGCAACAACATGTGCATTGCAGGAGGGACTCTAACGTCTCTGCAACTCCATGTCCATGCAGCTCATGCAAAGTGGGGGCCTTATAGGGTGCGTAAGGGTTATTTTCCACACTAGAAGGGTGGTTGTGACGCTTGCAAGAACGGTGGAGAGACTCTTTTGGCGTGGTTGTGGGGACTCTGAGACCATGTCCTAAAAAAGATGCAATAATCAGGTATATCTCCTCACACTTCTTGCATACTGAATAGTGTGTAACAAGAACTTGCTCTGATAGTAGGTAGCGTGTGAACGGTGTTATATAAAGCCAATATTTGAGAATGCATTAATCATTGCCTTCGCTATCCTAACATCACACTGATAGTTCGTATGCTATGCTTTTGTTGACTCACTTTTATCTAAATATGTACTTGGATGATATAAGTGCTTTTCGTATTTGAGTTGACATATTACATTATGCAGTGTTAAAATTAGAACTTCGCCTGCTGTGTATATGATCATAATATCGATTAGGCATGTATAACAGTGAATAAAAATATCGTCTGCACACACGACTTTAATATTCATACTGACCACACACTACGTCGCTCCCAAACACATAACGGTTTCCAATTCCTGAAATAAATATAATCAAATAATCTTTATCGAATATTTATATAATATTATTGCGTATCAACTCGCAATGACGAAACAAATGGAAAAAAAGAACTTCGAGGAGGAGGAGTAGAAGGAGGAAGAGGAAGAGGAGGAGGAGGAGGTAAGATCAGTCCAAACCAAGAAAAAAGATGATGTGAAAACCAATCCCAATCCAGACAAACACATAACCAATCCTAAACATTCATGATAACAGTCTAGACCAATCCTAAAGACAAAAATAATAATAATAATAATAATAATACGAAGAAAACAAACAGAAGAAGCAGGCAAGACACACCTAACCAATCCTTCATATCAACGATACCAGTCATATCAGAAATCACAAGAAAACAAAACCAATCAAGCAAGACAAGAAAGACCAATCCTAATCCTAATCAAGAGGGAGAAACACGAATCCAATCCGACCTTCTGTGCTCACACCTGAAACCTGACCTGACCTCCCTTGACCTAGGCTACACCTGAACTAGGCCTCTCGCCCCGAACACACGCAACATTAATGGGGTACAGCGGCAGGTATTCAATCATTGAACGTAGCTTGCATTCTTGGCTTGAAATTTGTCTATAATGTATTGACGTTTTATAAACCAAAGCGATGAAATAAAACCCGGAGATTTATTTATGCAGTAGGTGGGTTCTGTTTGTTGTTGTTGTTGTTCTGATATTGTTGTTATTGTTATGGTTATTCTCCTTCTTATTCTTCTTATTATTATTGGTGGTACTATTGATATTGTTGTTGCTATTATCATCATTACTATTGTTAGTTATCATTGTCATTAATATCATCATCGCCATTATTGTTATTGTCATTATTATCATTATCATAATTTTCATCATCATTATCATTGCTATCATGAAAATAATACCTATGAATACTAATCATCATTATCGGATATCCTCCTCATCATAACCATCATCGCCACCACCACATCTATCATCACCAACACTATCATCACCATCATCGTCACTATAACCATCACCATTGTCACTATCACCACCACCACCATCATCATCACCATCATTATCATCATCAACCTCATCCTCATCCTAATCATCACCATCAGCATTTTCATCATCATCATCACCACATTATCATTCCATACTCGAATTACAAAGAGGAAAGGAGAGGAAGCGAAGAAAAGAGAGAGAGAGAGAGAGAGAGAGAGAGAGAGAGAGAGAGAGAGAGAGAGAGAGAGAGAGAGAGAGAGAGAGAGAGAGAGAGAGAGAGAGAGAGAGAGAGAGAGAGAGGAGAGAGAGAGAGAGAGAGAGAGAGAGAGAGAGAAAGAGAGAGAGGAGAGAGGGGGAGAGAGAGAGAGAGAGAGAGAGAGAGAGAGAGAGAGAGAGAGAGAGAGAGAGAGAGAGAGAGAGAGAGAGAGAGAGAGAGAGAGAGAGAGAGAGAGCGAGCGAAAGACAGATGGAAAACAGAGATAGGCTAGCATAAAAAGGGGTAAAGCAGGTAACAAAATGAAATAAAGGCGAAGAAAAAAGAAACGCGAAAATAAAGAGGAGTTCACAAAAAAATTGAAACAGGAAGGAAGAGGAAACAAAGACCAGGATGAGGGAAAAAGAGGAAGGAGGAGAAAAGGGATGTAAAGAAAAAAAAAATGGAATAAGAAAAAAAAAATAATTAGAAAATAAAAAGTTTGATAATGAGGAGGGGAAAAAGAGTACGGATAACCATCGTGAAGAAATATGATATAAAATGAAAAATAATGAAGGAAATAAGATATGGTATTAAGGAACGAGAAATAGTGAAAGTTAGTGAAACAAAATGGGAAAAAAGTATAACAAAGAACAGAAACAAAAAGAGACGGTGAATGCAGCATATATAATAGAAATTGAAAGAGAGAGAGTTATTTCAAAGACCAGAAAAGGAATAAAGGAGGGAGGAGTACCTGAAAAGCGAATGAAAATGAAGAAATAAAAGAAATATATATTTTTTTTAAAGCGAAAGAAATGAAATCACGTGAATACAATGTTGAAACATACAGTAAATAAAAAAGGAAAATCTTTAACTTCTCTTTCCCTTAATAAAAAGGGACCCCATCTAATAGACCTGAAAGAGAAGAAGAAGAAAAAAAAAGTGAAAATTAAAGAAAGGAGAAAACAAAAACAATGAAAATGCAAAAAAAAAAAAAAAAAAAATATATATATATTTATAAACAAAAAGAAAAACAAATGAAATAGAAAAATACAAAACAAAAAACAATTAATCCCAGAAAAAAGAAAGGGAAAAAACAACACTCGAGAAAGAGGAAAGTCCCGAAGACCGAGAAGTAAAAAGAGAGGAAGAATGAAAGAGGCAAGAAGAAAAGGAAGAAAGAAAGAGGGAAGAAGAAGAGAAGAATGGAAGAGGAAAGAAGAAAGGGAAGAAAGAAAGAGGAAAGAAGAAGAGAAGAATGGAAGAGGCAAGAAGAGGAAAGAAGAAAAGGAAGAAAGAAAGAGGAAAGAAGAGAAGAATGAAAGAGGAAAGAAGAAAAGGAAGAATGAAAGAGGCAAGAAGAAAAGGAAGAAAGGGAAGAATGAAAGAGGCAAGAAGAAAAGAAGAAAAGGAAGAATGAAAGAGGAAAGAAGAGAAGAATGAAAGAGGAAAGAAGAAAAAGAAGAAAGGGAAGAATGAAAGAGGCAAGAAGAGGAAAGAAGAAGAGAAGAATGAAAGAGGAAAGAAGAAAAGGAAGAAAGGGAAGAATGAAAGAGGAAAGAAGAAAAGGAAGAATGAAAGAGGAAAGAAAAGAAGAAAAGGAAGAATGAAAGAGGAAAGAAGAAAAGGAAGAATGAAAGAGGAAAGAAGAAAAGGAAGAATGAAAGAGGAAAGAAGAAAAGGAAGAAAGGGAAGAATGAAAGAGGCAAGAAGAGGAAAGAAGAAGAGAAGAATGAAAGAGGAAAGAAGAAAAGGAAGAATGAAAGAGACAAGAAGAAAAGAAGAAAAGGAAGAAAGGGAAGAATGAAAGAGGCAAGAAGAGGAAAGAAGAAGAGAAGAATGAAAGAGGAAAGAAGAAAAGGAAGAAAGGGGAGAATGAAAGAGGCAAGAAGACGTCGACGACCAAGAACAGCCATCACCTCCCTTGCATTGATC
>NW_028234437.1:19558985-19571485 GCF_977035675.1 Penaeus japonicus | reverse complement strand
GGGAATGACGTTTGTTAGGGCCGTTCCGAAAATCGTCCGGCGCATTAGAACAAAGCGAGAGATAATCATAACATCTCCATATATATTCGTTCAACCCGACACAGAAACACAGTCATAGAGACCGATATACTCCGGCGACTTCCATGCACTTTGGCGCTCGAACAAATATGTCACCATTACAATATGAAACACGTACGAAAGAGAACGATACAGGTTGAGCCAGCACCCCCCCGCCTCCCGCTAGGCTCGGACCCCCCCACCCCCGCGCGTAAGGTTTCAAGGACTCTCTGCTAACGTAGCTTTAGGGCGATATTCCTATTCTCTTTGCATTAATTTACGACCTCTCTGCGTTTGTTATGACATTCTCCCCCTCCCCCAACCTAGCCGAGGGCAAGATTGCCATAAGGCATAAAACATGCATAAAATACATATGAATATAACCGTTACGGACCAATAATGTAACATTCTAGTATATCTTTACCGAATATGACAAACCGTTGGATGCTTTCCAAAAAGTTTTGTGTGTACTGTGCTAAGCTCTCCTAACGCATTTTAACAAAATAACTAATGTAACACAATAGAAGACATCAACTAAGAGTCAGAGAACTGCGATGTAGTGAAGATTCAGTAAAGAAAGAACCAAAAAACGGTCGTGGAAACAATAGGATGGCTGGCAACTCGAAGATCTTGCTAGCACAACCATCAGAAACGGAGTTGGTAAGACCATAACCACAAATACGTTATTCCCAACCATTCCCAGCATGTACTGTAATGCTAGTCCCGAAAACGTACGTGGCTAACCGAAAATCGTAGGTAGGTAGATAAATAAAAGTAAAAGAAAAGATGGCAACACACCTTTTCTTCTGTTCATTCTCTATTTCTTTCCCGTGCATTTCAAACAAGCTCGTTGACTTTTTTCCTTCTCAAAACAACAACCACAGCGTTCTACCTCTCCACTATCCAAACTCGGTCTTCATCTCCTCAGTATTTATACGTCCCGATTTAATTATTTTAATCTACGCCTCTACAAGACTCGGCGGAAATTACGAACGATTTACACATCTCGGCTATTTCTTTATTCATCACGACTTCAGTGAATAATAATAAAAGCCAGTTCCAGTGACGGCCAAGTACCCTACTGCGCACAGCCACCAACGAGGTGCACTGTAGCCTAACTGCCAGGACACTATAACGCTCCTAATAACCGAAGACATTGCATCGATAGTCGGATTGATTATCTGCTATTACTAGTTCAATAACAGTATAACACAAAGCACGCCCAAGTGTTATCGTAGCTATGACTCTTGGTAATAACAGAGCAGTGACACTATATGATACAGTGTCATATACATTCTGTATTATTTGATAAACTTATAAACGCCCTATACAAGACACACGTTGCACCATACTGCAGACATCATACTGCACCACCGGATGTTATTATTATCACACTGATATATATACTGTACCACTTATCAAATCAATGTTCGCCGCTCCACATAGATACATAAATGCATGAATATCTGTATGAATGAGGAGCAACATGGGAGAGAAAGCATGGAAATATGCATTGAAATTTAGAGGGAGGGTACACAGGCTATACAATATTCATAGACATAATATATTATGCATTTCATTTTTCTTTCCTTTTTTTCTTTTAAATTACAACGATATTTCCCCCCGCAGAGCATAATTAATTCTTGCTCAATAATATATTTGAATTGTATTATGTATAACTGAATTAGAGCTTACAATTTTTGGATGGAAGTAAAATATTTGCTGATGACGTTTCCTCTGTTTTATTTAATTTCATCCGAATCTATTTTCTTTTATCCGTTTTTGGTCGTTCTTCTGCCTTTCGGAGGGAGACAGAAAGAGAGGAATGAGAACAGAACAGGAGAAGAATCGAGATAAAAGGAAATTGAAAGGAGGGGAGAAGAGGGAACGGGACGGGAATGAGAGGAGGAGAAGAAGAAACTCGGGAGTGCAGAGTACCCACCTGAGTGGAGTGAGGAGCTGGTGCAGGGAATACTGATATGCTTTTATAGCAGTCCAAGCAGACGCAGGTGTGCTGCGATACTTGCGCTTGCAGGATCATAAGATTCCCGTGGGAAAGCACAGGTGTTCGTGTTTCTTTAGCACCTTCAGATTTATTTTCTTCCTTTTTATTCAGGTAGAGGATATGCATTTAGTTGCGCCTGGCTCGTAATGCATAGTAAATCAACACCATGCCATGTATGTGAAGTTATAATCTCTCTCCCACTACGGAAACATCAAGAAACATCATTGTTCGTTCTCCTCATGTTTCGTGGTGGTAAAGATGACGTGATGGAAAATAAACGCTCGTATGAGAACCTGCAATCTCGTGGTCTTTAATTCTTCTTTAGAGGACAATAGACCTTCCCTTTCCAACAGGTGTCCAGGTGTATACCAGCCAGATGAACCTACTGTGTGTGTGGCATTAGGTGGAGTTTCGCAACAAAGTCACTGAGTTTGACACAAACACAGCCATGCGGACTGAAACAACCATTACGAAATTGTTCAAACACTCCATTGTTGTGGAAAGCTCCTGCTGTACCAGAATTACAAGGCTATGGAGACGACAAAGGGTAGTGACGGGACTAAGACGATTGCCAATAAGGGACAAGAGCCACAAGGTAAAACGATTTGCACGGCCACCAACAAAAAAACTAACAAATATTGGGAAAGTGACAAAGTCAAATGGCCTGACTAGCCGATAAATTAACACAAGAAATTGTAAGAGAACCAACACAACCATTTATCCACTAACAATCCCGTGTGTTAGAATTAACTTTAAAATGCACCCTCGAAATTATAGAAGAATTAACGTACCATTGTTGCAGAGACTAACACCCTTATGAACGAGAGGATAAACACAACGGCAAGTAAGGGTATAGAGAACCACTATAACTCCTAATAACACATTCGGTATAAAAGGTACTATAACAGTTGAAAAAAAAACTATCACAGCCCTCAGTGAGAAAAATAATATACCTACTAGACAGGGAATGGAACAAACACAGCTGCTAGGGAACTGACGCAACTTCTAGTACAGGGAGTAACACAGCTATCACAGAAGGGAACTAAAACCGCTATCAAAGAGGGTATGAACACAAGAGGGAACTAACACGCCCACTAAAAAGGGAATTCAAGCAACCTTGAGAGGAGAACAAACCACTAGAGGACACATTGAAACACACTAGGTGAGGGAATAACTCAAACATTAGAGAGGGAAAACACCGCTAAGAAATTATGAATTAACACAAACACACAAGATGGAACAAACACAATCTTCAGTGCAGATTTTAACATACAGATCATTAGAGAATGAACACACACAAACGCTAAAAGAGTAGCAAAGACAAGCACTAAAGGAGGGACCAACGCAATTACTAGAGAGGAAACTAACGATACTAAATAATGCAAAACAGCTATAAAACAGGGAACCACCACATGGACTAACGTAACACCAGAGAGATAACTAACACTGCAGTTAAAATGAACTACTACAAACACGAGAGGGAGAACTAGAACAAATATTAAACAGAGAAAGGACACAAACGGCAGAAAAAGAACTAGAGAGAGAGAGAGACCTAGCACAAACAGAAGACAAGGACCTGGCACAAGACACGAGGGACTGCTAGCAGAAACACTAGACAGAGAACTATGACAAATACTAGAGAGAGAACTAGCACAGGCACAAAAGAGAGAACTAGCAGAAACAGTATAGATAGAACTAGGAACATTAGAAAAGGAACTTGTACAAGCGCTTGAGAGAAAGCTCTCACACATCAGAGATAAAACTAGCACAAGCATTAGAGAGAGAACTAACACACACTAGAGAGATATCTAGCACAAGCACTAGAGAGAGAACTAGTACGAGCACCAGAGAGATAACTAGCAAAAGCACTAGAGATATAACTAGCATAAACACTAGAGAGATAACTAGCACATTCACTAGACAGATAACTAGCACAAACACTAGAGAGATAACTAGCATAAACACTAGAGAGATAACTAGCAAAAGCACTAGAGATATACCTAGCATAAACACTAGAGAGATAACTAGCAAAAGCACTAGAGATATACCTAGCATAAACACTAGAGAGATAACTAGCAAAAGCACTAGAGATATACCTAGCATAAACACTAGAGAGATAACTAGCACACTCACTAGACAGATAACTAGCACAAACACTAGAGATATAACTAGCATAAACACTAGAGAGATAACCAGCACAATCACTTGACAGATAACTAGCACAAACACTAGAGAGATAACTAGCACAATCAATAGACAGATGACTAGCACAAACACTAGAGAGACGAATAGCACAATCACTAGAGATATAACTAGTACAACCACTAGATATATGACTAACAGAAACACAAAAGAGATGAATAGCACAAATAGTAGAGGGAACTGGCGCAAACCCTAGAAAGAGTACAACTAGAAACACTAGAGAGACGACTAGTACACGCAGCAGAATTATAACTAGCACAAACACTAGGAAATTGATTAACACAACTACCATAGATGAAAATAAATATTTCTCCCCTCATATATATTAGTAAATTTGTAAATCAATTTCATGGTTATTTGAGTTATTGAATTCATCATAGACAAAATATAGTATTAAAGTTTCAAGAAAAGCCCTAAGAAACATCTAGATTAAGATTACGATGAAATTTCTACTGAATATCACTCGGTATTTATGTGTATTAGACTTACCACAAAAATAATGCCATCAACATTATATGATAAATTCCTTTATGAATACTAAATGCTCACAGCGTTTAGTCACAAGCAGTTTAACAAATTGGCTTATTACAAGAACGCGAACAGTGGCTTTTCTTTTCTTTATTTTCTTCGTAATCTTTCTCTCTCTCTCTCTCTCTCTCTCTCTCTCTCTCTCTCTCTCTCTCTCTCTTTTACTTGCAATCTCTCTCTCTCTCTCTCTCTCTTACTTGCAATCTCTCTCTCTCTCTCTCTCTCTCTCTCTCTCTCTTTTACTTGCAATCTTTCTCTTTCTCTCTCTCTCTCTCTCTTACTTGCAATCGTTCTCTTTCTCTCTCCCTCTCTCTCTCTCTTACTTGCAATCGTTCTCTCTCTCTTTTACTTGCAATCTCTCTCTCTCTCTCTCTCTCTCTCTCTCTCTCTCTCTCTCTCTCTCTCTCTCTTACTTGCAATCTCTCTCTCTCTCTTACTTGCAATCTCTCTCTCTCTCTCTTACTTGCAATCTCTCTCTCTCTCTTACTTGCAATCTCTCTCTCTCTTTTACTTGCAATCTTTCTCTCTCTCTCTTTCTCTCATTCTCTCATTCTCTCTCTCTCTCTTTCTCTCGTCCCTCTCTATTTCTTTCTTTCTGTCTCTCTTCCCTTTTTCCCCTCCTCTCTCTTATGTTTTTCTCTCATAATTAATCTCTCTCCCTCTCTCTCTCCCTATTTTCTCTCTTACCCATTTTTTTTCCTCTCTCACTCTCATTCTTTCTCCTTTCCCATGTCTTTACCCCCTCTTTTTCTCTCTCTTTCTCCCTCTTTATTTTCTCTCTTATCTCTATCTCCCTCCCTGTCTTTCTCTTCGTTTTTTTTCTTACTCTTTCTCTCTCCCTTTATCTGTACCCTCTCTTTCTTCCGCATTCTCCACCACCCCTCACCCTTTATTATGGTTCTCTCTCTCTCTCCTTACCCCACCTCTTTCTTCTTCCTCCCACTCCTCTTCCTACCTATACAGATCCAGACAAAGATGGACCAGATAAACGTAAAGAAAGATGTGCCAAAGATTAAAGAAAATGGAAATGAAGGATGACAACCCCCCAAAAAAAAAAGAAAAAAAAAGAAGAAAAAAACCCGCAGGGTGCATGGCAAAAGCACCAAGACATGCACAAGAAGAGGTCAAACTGGCCAATGAACAGCACCAGGACCCGGTCATGAACTTCGTGGTAGGTGAATGAACGCCATCGGCGACAGATATCAGAAACAGTTATTATAGACCATTACAATCGGCGATCCTCAGCGAAGAGTTTAAGTACAGGGAAAAATCTCAGGGCTGTTATCTTTTTTGGAACGGTATATACAACCCGTCTCGATTTTTTCCACCCTGTAATCAAAATGGGATTCGTTTGATGTCATTTTTTCGAAGTTCGTGTGAGATTATACTAGTTTCACTTTTTGGTTCGTTTGTCTGAGGATTTTGTGTATCATGTGTAGACTAATGTTATTGAGTAACCTTTAAAATGTTTATATATCCAAGAGTTACTTTCTCTGGATGTGATCTTGTCACCGTCAGATTATCACTCTAGATATGAATTATTCTTTCTGATTTTTCTATCATTCTCGCACTCTTAATCCATCATACTAATACTTCGTACCCGCCTTTCTTCCACTTCGTACATCAGAGCAACACTTAATTCACTGCCCTCACCCTCAGTCCATCATTGTAACCCTTAAGCTTCCTTACGTAAACATTCGCTTGGTCTCAGAAACCTTTGTCTTCCTCACTGGATCAGAACAAGAACAAAATGGAAATATAAAAATACGGGAGTCAAGTCATATAGAGATATAACAATGTAGAAATTAGTAAGACCATAACAGTAAAACAATACAATGATGCAGCAATGTAGTAAGAGAGCAACAAACCAATGCCTTAATACAGCGAAGTAATAGTGTGTATGATGTAGCAATACAGTGATATAGAAATGCAGTAATACAGGAAAGTAATTCAATAAAATAATACAGCAGTGCAATAAAGCAATACAAAATTACAGTAAAGCAATGTAAAAATTAAAGTAAAATGTCATACAAAAATACAGCAGTGCTACAAAACATCAACACAGTAAAGAAACACAGTAATACAACAAAGTAACACAGACGCAGTTTCCGAATGTATAGAAATATATCAAAGTTTCCCCCAGTGAGCAGGAAGCACGGAAGCGTGACTGGCTGCCAGGATTGCTTCCAAATGATCTTCAGAATCTCCGTTTGTCCACACGAGATGCCTCTTCTTTATAGAGCCACTTGTTACTTCCTTGTAATATTTTTTTTCTGATACGTAAACTTTCTTTAAACGTTTCCTTTTTAATACTATATTTGTCTGTGTCCGAGAACAGGTTTATGTGAACGTGAGATATCCTTTTCTTATGAAGACGCATTTGTACGAACCATCAATGTTGTAGTTTTTTGTGATATCATCCTTTGGCACTACTATATTTTTCCACACTTGAAAGTCACTTTGTAACATCCTATGATGTTGCATCTCTTCATCTTTCTTGAACTGCAAAATCCGTCTATAAATTTCTGGAATTGGTACAACAGGAGGCTCTGTGGCACTGCAGTAAGATCACCTCATAAAATTCATAACATCGTAAGATTACACTGTAAAATCCTGTAGCACTGACACACACTACAGCTGAAGCCTTTACATTGTTGTAACAGCGCAGTGTAAAATCCTATGCTACTGTAAGATCAGACCATAAAATCCTTCGATACTCGTAATCCCTTCAGCATAATCCATTCACACAATAAAATCCTTCAACATTACAACACCACACTGAAAAAACACCTAAATCCTATCGAATCACAACACCAAATCCTACAAAAAAAAAAAATGATAAAACTAACACCGCAAGACTCCATCCAACGGACCCTTTGGAAATCCTAACCCCCCTCCCTCCCTCCCTTTCTCCCCTCCCCCACCCCCCTCCGATGTCACGCTCTATAAACAGGGCACCATAACTATAAACAATATCACGAAACACAACATGCAAACACAAACACACACTCATTCGCCCAGCGCGTGTGGTGGAGGTGTTTACGAAAGGCTTCTGTTTCATGGTCGAGCAGGCACTGTCAAGATACATATGGATCATTTTCACACCTTCGGCTTACGTGAGCGACAACCTGTTTTGTTGTTGTTGCTTCTTCGTTGTTTTAGAATTTTTTTTTCAGCAAGTGTTCTACGTCATGCTTCTTATTGCTGTTCTTTTTTTCTGTCTCATTTTCCATTTTCGTCTTCTTAACATTATTATTCCATCTCCGTCTCCTTGCTCGTCTTCTTCACTTCTTCATCTTCTTCTCCTCCTCCTCTTCCTTCTTGTTCTCATATTTTTCTTCTTTTTCCTTCTTCTTCGTCTTTTACTTCACCTTCATCTTCTCCTTCTTCCTCTTCCCCTCCTCCTTCTTTTTCTTTTTTATAATTCATTTCTTTTTATAATTTATTCCTTCTTCGTCTTCTTTTTTCTCCTTCTTCTGCTTATTCTCCTTCTTCATTTTTTTCTTAACCTTCTTCCCCTTTTGCCTTTTCTTTTTTCACCATTCTTCTTCTTCATCTTCTCTTTCTTCTTCTTTGTCTTCTTCGTCTTCTTTTTCTTCTTCATCATATTCTTTTTCTTCATCTCCTCCTCCTCCTTCTTCGTCTCCTTTCTTTTTTCTTTTTTCTCCTTCTTCTTCTTCGTCTTCTTTTCCTTCTTCTCCTTTCCTTTTTCTTTCTTATCCTTCTTCTTCTTCGTCTTATTTTCCTTCTTCTCCTCCTCCATCCTCATCTTCTTTTTTTTTTTCTTCTTCTTCTTCTTCTCCTTCTTTATCTTCGCTTTCTTCTTCATCATCTCTTCCTCTCTCTTCTTCTTTTCATTATTCTTCTTCATCTTTTCTTCTCCTTCTTCGTCATTATTAAGGGGGAGAATTACACTATGTTGATAATATCAATGATACGCATAAATGAGAATCAGTTGATAATCAAAATGAGGATGATGATAATAGCAATAGTTAAGATACTACTACTAATGATGATGATGATAATGCCAAAACACCTTATAAATTTGTTTAGATTTTATTCATCATTATAAATCCAATCGATTCTAAAAGCTGAACTATTTTCTCTGATAGATAATCTATTCCATTTTTTTTCTTCTTTTTTCTTCTTTTTTATACGGATTCTGGAATCTACACCAGTTTTCTGATACATTAAACAATACATTAGTTCATGCGGTAATTGACGTAGCAGAACATATGTATATATTGTTATTGAATTGTAGAAAACGTATAGAACATTTCATTCAATAAGAATCAAACAGAAAGATCGAAGTTTGATATTGAGAGGCAATATAATTATTTAATTTTGACTAGTGGTACTATTATTGTTATCATTTTTAGTGATTTGATCAACGATATGATATGGATATGATATCATACTTCTTATCGGAAGGGATGATATAAGCAATTCTAAAGATAATGATACTTATAATGGTAGCTACTATGGCAATAATGTGAATAAATTATAGTAGTAATGCTGATGATACTAATGCTACTGATAATGATATTGATAATAATCATGATAATAGTAAAAATGATGATTTTAATAAAAGGATCAATAGCCAAAGAAAAGTTATATGAATAATGCTAATTATACAAAGATGATAGTAATAATAATAGTAATAATAATGATAACGATAGCATTGGTAATAATGATGATGATGGCAACAATCATGCTAATGATAAAACAAATAGTAATATTACCAATGATAATGTTGATGATGATGATGATGATGATAACAGTAACAGTAATAATGATGATGAAAATACTGATAATCATAATGATAATGATAACGGTGATAATGATACAAATGATGACAATATTGATAATGATAATAATGCTTATGGTAATGACAATGATACTGATAATGACAATAATAATGATGACAATGTTAACAGTAACCATAATATTGATGATAATGATAATAATAACAACAACAGTTACAAAAGTGCAACAATAATGATCATCATCAAAATGATAAGGATGATAACATAATCAAAAGGAAAATAGTAAAAATAGTACTATTGATGATGATGGTGACGAAAGTAATGATACAGAAATAGTAATAATGGTGATAAGAATGATAAATAATGAAGGTATTGATAATGATAATGATAGCAATGATACTCTCAATAATAAGGAATATTATTGTTATACTATTACGATTACTGAGCTACTACTATTACTACTGATGCTACTGAATATGGGAATGATGATGGTCATAGTGAATGTGGTGATAATGATTATAGTTACAATGATAATTATGATAATATCAATAACAAGATCGATGATGATAATTATAATAATGCTTATAATGATTACGATGATAATGATAATGATGATAATGATAATATTAATAATTGTGATAATGATGAAGATAAATGTCATAATGATAACAGTAATGATAATGAAGAGAATAATGATAAGGACAATAACAATTATGATTATAATGATAACGATAATAATCATGATAATAATAACTAATGATAATGATATGGTGATAATAAGAATTATAATGATAATAATAATAATGTTAATAATGATAACAATGATGATGGCAATGATGACAATAATGATAATAGTAATAACAATGCTAATAATAATGAAGATAATAACACTAATAACATCAAAAATGGTAACGAAGACAATGATAATAATAATAGTAATAAATAATGATAATAAAACAATAACAGCAGCAATGAAGAGAGAAAATAACATGTTTTACTTCCTCTCCAAACATGACGTTGTTTCCATAAATAGGCACACAATGGAAGGGAAGGGGCGCGTGTATTATGATGTATGACAGATGCAACACAACGCTTTCGCGAGATGGAAGTTGCATTGTATCTGTCATTAGCAATAGCAATGGTATCGTTCTTATTGTCGTGGCGATGGTGAGGATAATGGTGGTAATGGTGATAGCAAAAATGATGATGGTGATTTTGAGAATTAAAAAAAAGTTATGATGGTATCTTCATGTCATTATCACCATTGTTGTTTTTATCATTATAATTTTGTTGTTGTTCTTTTTGTTCATCTTATTGTCATCATTATCATAGATATCTTTGTCGTTATTATTCTTATATCTATTGTTAGTGTTGTTATCATTATAATTGTTATTATAATCATCATTATTATCATCACTATCTTTATCATTGTTAAGATTACCATCCTCCTCCTCCTCATCATGATTATCATTATCATTATCATCAACTTTGTCATCATTTTAGTTATCATTTTTTAAAACCTCATTTTGTTTCTTGCTATTTACCTTTATCATAAATGTTCTCATAGTCATGATAATTGTGATTTGTATCATATAAACTTCGTAGACTTATTAACATAAGTCTTTTAGAAAAGCATTTCATAAGAAAAAAGAGAGAAAAGCAAAAAGCACCAGCCATCTCCCTCTCCCACACTCATTTCCTGTTCATAATCCCTCGCTTGCATTACCCTCCTCTCTCGTGCAACATTCAACCTACCGCGCACCATCATGCAGCGTGCAATACCGCATCTTTCCGTGCAACAATACCACCCCTCCCTCCTTACTCTCTTTCCACCCCCCTCCCCACACGCCTTCTCCCTCCCTCCTCTCCTCACTTCCCCTAATTCTTATTTTGTTGTCCTTTTATCTTCCCTTCCTCCTCCCTCCTCCCACCTCCTATTCTCCTCTCCTTCCCTCCTCCCTCCCCTCCCTCCCCCCTTCCCTTCCTTCCTCCACCTCCCCTCGTTCCCCCTCCCCTCCCTCTTCCCCCTTCCCGCTACTCCCCAAACCCTTCCATTTTTTTTTTCTCCCCCCTCCCTTCTCCCACCCCAACTCCTATCCTTTATTCTTCCTCCCTCCCTTTCCCTCCCCTCCTCCCACCCCCATCTTTATTCTCACCTCCCATTCTTCTCCCTCCCTCCCTTACCCTCCCCTCCTCCTACCCCCATCTTTATTCTCACTTCCCATTCTTCTCCCTTCCTCCCTCCCTCCCTCCCTCCCTCCCTCTCCTCCCCTCCTTCACACCCACACTCTTCCCCTCACCCTCCTTCCTTACCTCATCCCCTCTCCCACCCCTCCCCCCTTCTCACCTCCTCCTCTTCCTCCCTTACTATCCTCCCGCCCCCACTCGTGTCCTCCCCTCCCCCTCCCCCCTTCCCAATCACCACTCTAACCTCCCTCTCTTCCTTCCTGCCTTATTGTCTCTCTTCCCACTCCTGTCCCCCCCTCCTCCACCTCCCCCTCCTCCTATTACGCCTCTCCCTCTTCTCCCTCCTCATTACCCGTCTTATTCTCCTCCTCTTTCCCTTCCCCTTCTCTTTCCTCCTCTCCTTCCTCTCCCCCCTCCCATCATTCCTCTTATCCTACCTCTTCTACTCTCCTACCCTTTTCCCTTCCTCCATATCTCTTTTGTCTCCCCCCCCCTTTCCCCCTCCCCCTCCTTCCTCCCCCCGCCAACATCCCCCTTATCCTCTTTTTCCCTTCCCCCCTCCTTCCTCCCACCCCTACTCTTTACCTCCTCCTTTAACCCTCCCCCCACCCATATCCCCCTTATCCTTCCCTCCCTTCCCCCCCCTCCTTCCTCCAACCCCCACTCTTAACCTCCTCCCCTAACCCTCACCCCCCTTCCTCTCTTCCCCCTTCTCCTCCCCTTCCCTTCCCCCCTCCCTCCTCCAACCCCCACTC
>NW_028234437.1:19531485-19533985 GCF_977035675.1 Penaeus japonicus | reverse complement strand
GGCATGTTAGTCAAACCCAAAATTAGCTGAGGCGCGTGATGTACAGAGGCAGAATTAGAAGTGACAAGTACTTCAGTGCATAAACTTGTGTAGGGTCTGTGTGGGCGCGTTTAAAAGCTCTGCCCGTCTGCCTATATATGTATATATGTATATATATACACATATATATATACATATAAATATATATATATATATTATATATATATATATATATATATATATATATATATATATATATATCTGTGTGTGTGTGTGTGTGTGTGTGTGTGTGTGTGTGTGTGTGTGTGTGTGTGTGTGTGTGTGTGTGTGTGTGTATGTGTGTGTGTGTGTGTGTGTGTGGGTGTGTGTGTGTGTGTTTGTGTGTATGTGCGTCTGTCTCTCTCTCTCTCTCTCTCTCTCTCTCTCTCTCTCTCTCTCTCTCTATCTATCTATCTATCTATCTATCTATCTCTCTCTCTCTCTCTTTCTCCAACTCTCTCTCTTTTTCTCTCTCTCTATCACACACACACACACACACACACACACATTCACACACACACACACACACACACGACATTTATGTCATATATATACATATATGCATATATATGTATACACACACATATTATCCAACTGGGCAACTAATATACTTCGTATGATATTTCACACACTCTCCACCTGGGAAGTATAACAAATCAAAATGGATTTTAACTCAATTGACATACGTATACTAATAATAAATACAAAGCTGCACAGCATGTTTTGCAACCCTCGACCAGAGAGGAATATTAGAAATTATTTTTCAATACCCTAATGGATAGAATAAGCATAAAACAGATATAAAATACAGCTCCGTGCAATATGCATTTTCCTCCAAAACTTATGCAACGGCTAAGGATAAACATACTAATGTTAATAAACTGTGTTATCGCAGAAGACACATACTGTATACCTCTATTACTTGTTAGCGTAAAGGTAGCTTAGTATGGTTTTATGTCATCATTATCATGATATTTGTATTAGCATCAATATTACATTTGTCAGAATTGTCATCATTGTTTAGATCGACACAGCTGCTATTATCACTTTATTATGTTTATTATCACCAAGTTAATTGTCATCATTATTGATTTGTTTTATCTTCTTATCTATTTGATTATTATCATTATCATCCCTATCATTATGATCAAGATGATAATGATAATGATAATAATAACTATTATAATGATTATCATAATAATCACCACTATTATCATTGTTGTTGATGACTGTCAATATCACTGATATTATCCCTATCATTAACACTATTATCATTGCTATTACTTTTATTAGGATTATCATCAATATCATTATTGTTATTATTGTTATCAATCTTTGTTATTGTTATTGCTATTATCATTATCATACACATAGATGGTTTCACATTCACTAATGGAGACAATTAGTAGGCCTTCCTTGTTTCTGCTTGCTTAAATTTTCGTGAAAGAATTCACTATCATTATCATATCATTATCATTATCCTTATCATAATTGTGAATAACGTTACAATTAGCATCGTTAGTGTTATCATCATAACGTTAACAACAAATAATAATAGTGATATTTTTCACGAAAATTCTAGGAATGAGTAAACAGCTAAGGTCAGGTATGACAGTTATGTGAAAAAAAGATAAAACAAAATAAATCCAAACCACAGTGAACATTGTATAAATGGATTTATTCCCGACGTCAACGGGTTAACATAACATTCTACTCCTATGATTTGTGTCGTCGTTTACCATGAACGTTAACCATGAACAGCTTTCCAGCCGTTAATTTTGAACTGAAAATCCATTAAAGAAATATTTGTTTGCTAACTTAATATGCCAAAGGAATAGAAAAGCAAGAGAGAGACTTTATCAGTTTCTAGAAAGCACTAAACCATTCATGTACCGCATTTATATATGCTTATGGCATACCACAGTTTAATGTGTGATGGCGTGGTACTCCCATTAGGTTTCAATAGCAACAATATTGCAAATTCACGCAATGTTTGTTATTGCAGAATCACTAGTTGTGAATGTAGATCGAATAGATTTTATTCAGTCAAACCTGTTAGCGAAAAAATGCAAGGAGTAAGGGGTGGGGGAGGAGGTGGCACTGGATTTATAATGGCATTAATGTATAAAGCAACAACTGTGGCATCCAGCAGGTCATTGTTGCGTGCGCGCGTGATTGTGCTTGTGCTTGTGTGTTTAATAATGCGTTTATGGCTAACAAAATAACATCTAAAGACGATTGAGAGTTTTTGATAAAGTTAGGAAGTATTATCAAGTTATCATATATAATGTATTAGGTTTCCATCAATAGGTGGAAATGGATTCGTTTTCCAACAGAGCAGAGAGAGAAGAAGAAGAAGAGGAAAAGGAAGAGTGGTTGGTATAAAGAGAGAGAGAGAGAGAGAGAGAGAGAGAGAGAGAGAGAGAGAGAGAGAGAGAGAGAGAGAGAGAGAGAGAGAGAGAGAGAGAGAGAGAAGAGAGAG
>NW_028234437.1:19493985-19501485 GCF_977035675.1 Penaeus japonicus | reverse complement strand
ATAATAACACAAGATAATATGGCACTGAGCTGTACTGTCAAAATAATAATTGCTTTCACCTTGCCAGTAAATAATATTATTTCCAATAAAAAGTTTAATAACATATCCTTATGTCACTAAAAGCAATCAGATAGTCCAGGAATTAGAAGATGAATATTCTTGCAAACCAGCAGATCTCACCTGTGACAAGAGGGCATGAGGTGTAGCCATCATAAAGAGACTCTGGCGTTTTTCCAGCCATAACTGCACCCAAATTCTTGCGTAAAACTCCAACCTGTCCAGCTGTGTGAAGGTGTAAAAGGGTATCAGTTATCACATTAAATATATTTGGGGGGTGAATTTGATCTCCAAAGAACTATATAAAGCTATTGATGTTTGGAGGCCTAATGGCACCCAGAATGAATGACATAGTTCTTCTTTAACCCATTGCGGATGGGGCGCCTAACAACCTAACTGGCCGTCAGGGTGGGCGGTCTACGACACTAGCGGCACTGGATAAAAATTGGAGGGACGGGGGAAGGGTTTTCTCCGCCCTCTGGGTAGCGCAGACTAGCCCAAACAATATTTTCCCATAAATCCATCATGAAATGTGGGTTTAGGGTGACTTTAAAACCCTGTAGCTCTGGAGCTAACGCCATTACAGCCATAATACTTCATGACTGTGCTTACTTTAACTGTAAGCAGATCCCAATGTCCCACTATGTATGCAGTGACTCCCGTCTTTTAGGGCTAATCAGTGCTGACACTTATGTCATGACACCCATGCGCAATAGGTTAAGCTAATCTATTCAAAAGAAATGATCCCCGCCAGCATCAGTCATTAGTCAAACATCATGGCAACTCCACTCCCCTGAATCTCATGTGAGTCAGCACCCCAGAAATGGAGTAAGAGAAAAACACAAGTGGAAATATGAGATAGTCCAGATAAACAAGTAATGGGAATGAGTGTGAGTAGTTGAGAAGCATGAATCAGGGATATTCATTCCCGATTTTTATAGCTTTGACAGTATATGCAGTGGAATTGAGCAGACAATATAGATGAGAACAATACATATTTTATATAAAATATTTTTATTTACTGTTTTATGAAATGTTTATAAATATCATAATTAACAAATAGCAAACAACTTACAGACTTAAAACACTTCAGATTATTTTTTGGCCTTATATAATTTCACTCTGCCAATATTCAAGAGATTACAGTACTACATATATCAAACTTATTTAAACACATGATATCTATCATGATATATGATTTTTTTTACTTTTGAACCCATTTTTTCATTCTTGCTGGTACATGATACAATTGCCTAGGGGCACATGAACAAATATATAGCTGATAGTAATGAGAAATCAATTTAGCTTATTTTAGCTTACTACATAAAGTAATTACAGAAAAACATCAAGTAGCTCACATCTCTATTTCCCACAAAGAAAGAAAATAATCTGCCTCTCTTCCTTGCACAACTAGTGCAGCATAAATATCTCATCCTACCAAACTTGATCATACACACCATCTTTAAAATACATTTCCTAAAAGAAAACCTCCAAAGCACATACCAACAGCAGCTGCAGTCTTAGACGTTGGGAGACTAGTGCAATCGCCAATGCCAAACACATTAGGGAAATCGACGTGCTGCATAGTTTCCTTCTTGACATTAAGGTACCCAGCTCCATCCACTAGCGCAGCGCACTGGTTCAGAACATCTGTGGTGCTCATTGGGGGGGTTACATGAAGCATTTCATACTGAAAGGTAAATTGGAAACATGTATTAAATGTCAATAGATAAAAATTACCAAATTGTTAGTTGTTGCTCTTTTAATCTATCAATAAATAGCCACGTTAGTGATAATGGAAATGTTATTATGAGATCTCTCAGGTAAGAATATATCAATTAATTAAAGTTCATTTTGTTGAAGTAAAAAGCGTCCATTTTTTTCCCTATCTTTTTTATTACTACTTCTAATCTTTTGTTCAATATATTAATTTCACATAAAACAATACATACTTAGTTTCCTTATAGGTGGCTACTTATCATTTGTTTTTAATATTTGATAAAAAAACATTGATCATATTATATATCAACAATAATCAATAAGAGAAAGAGAAAGAAAGAAAGAAAGAAAGAAAGAAAAAAAGAGAGAGAACTTACTTCAAAGGTCTTAAATTTGAAAAAAGAGAGAGAAAGAAGGAGAGAGAGTGAAAGTGGGAGAGAGAAGGAAAGAGAGAGAGAGTGAAAGAGAGAGAGAAAGAGAGAGAGAAAGAGAGAGAGAAAGAGAGAGAGAAAGAGAGAGAGAGAGAGAGAGAGAGAGAGAAAGGAGAGAAAGAGAGAGAGAGAGAGAGAGAGAGAAGAGAGGAAGAGAGAGAGAGAGAGAGAGAGAAAAAGAGAAAGAGAGAGAAAGAGAGAGAGAGAGAGAGAGAGAGAGAGAGAGAGAGAGAGAGAGAGAGAGAGAGAGAGAGAGAGAGAGAGAGAGAGAGAGAGAGAGAGAGAGAGAGAGAGAAAGAGAGAGAGAGAGAAATAAAAACTTACTTCAAAGGTCTTAAATTCTTCAGGCTTGTCAAGATTTTGAAAGACAGCTTCCCTTGAGTCAGGTTTGACTTCGACCAGATTGTGACGAAGGTTTACTGTCAAGTCCCTCTCCTTCACAACCTGGAAATTGAATAGTGTTGTTATTTTGTCTCCCTGCTAACAATAAGAATGTGTATTTCCTTTTACAGATGCTATCAAATTTGACAGTGTAGATTTTTAATATAGAATGTAAACAACATCTATGGTGACATATAAACTTTTCTAGAGTACACACATGTTTGCAGATCAATATTGTGTTCCACTAATCCCCACACTGAATTATCTAAATCCTGACTAACATGCAAAATAAGATGATTTCTTTCGTCATATCAACAGGTTAATGTTTCCAGATTTAAATAGTTTGATGCTAATGAAGATAATTGTGATTTGTGGAAGAAACCTTTGCTGGCACTCTCCATGTTCTGAAAGGGATGCTTCTAAAAAAACAGATGATCATGACCTGGAAAATTTCAAGTATGAATGCTTATTTAACCCAACAGCACCAGAAAAAAATCTGAGTGCACTATCTGCTGCATTTGAATTAATATGGAAGTTACCACTGGAATTAAAAATAAAAAGGTGTGGTATACAATTCTCCCCACCTTGCTATTGATTCAGGACAGGCAGATTATTGTTTTTCAGTCAAGCATATAATAAAACACAAGATTTAAGCTGACTTTGGAAGGCTGTAGGTTGAGAGCTAGAGCCATTAGAGCCATAGAACTCCACATATATATAAGGTGCAAAAGAAAGGGCAGCCTCCAATGTCATGGTATGAATAAGTAACATCCAAAATCTAGGCCCACCTAGACATGGCATGTATAGAAGCCATGCATTGTCTTTGAGTTTACAGGTTGTCAAGAAAAAAAATGTTATTTGGCATGACCAAATGCGAAGATTGAGGAGATAGAATAAAAGCCTTGACAGTGATACAAAAGAGCTACTTTATGGAAAATTCTCCTGAACAAAAAGATGGAGGATGAGTGTTACAACATAACATAGATGAGACAGCTGATAATCGTATTGTAACTGGATGGAATACTATAGATATATAAGAGTATTGTTGATTTGGAAGATTGCCTTGAGGAAATTTCTGATCCAGCGAGTGTCTTGTTTGCCTATTGCAACAGGTCCGTGAAACAAGAAATGTTTATAGTGTGGTGAACCTGGACATTTTGCATCAAAATGCAGTAAAGGGGGCAAAGTTATTTTCAGGCCTTAGAATACTAAGAAGTGGTGTTACTTTCATCAGTCTAGGACTAACAGTACTAGTGAATGTAGAGTGAAGCATCCTAAGAAGATTGAAAAATCAGTAAATTCTGCAAATGACAGAAATGAGAAAAAAAATTTATGAGTATTCTGGGACTGCCACCACTTGATGTGATATCTTGTCACCCAGAGCTAACAGGTTAACCCACTTGATTTAGGCCTAATAATTTGAACGCCCCAGCATTGTGACATTCAAGGCTAGAATTCCCCCGTCGTGGATGGGTTTAGGGAACCAGTGCATAGTTGTGTGATATTAACCTTTCCGAGACATGCCATATTTAAAGGGTTTCAGCCTAGGCTGGGCATCTTAGGATGTGTACTTTTTTCTTTTTCTAAACTTATGGTATGAAAAATGTGTCTATATATGATTTATTAGAAAAGTGATACTAATTAGCAATTGATATAGTAGGTCTTCATAACTGAAAGAATAAAAGCTTGCAATTTTAACAAAAGCGATCCAATCCTGCAAAAATGAATGTCAAAGAAGGGGTTAAAAAACAAAAGATGTCGAGCTTAGAAGTAATGGAATTTTACTCCTTTGGTTGGCAGTAGTTATACTTCATATAGTGAGGAAAACGACCCAAAGTTCATGAGACTTCAAGTTTTTTTAACCATTAAAACCACAACAGAGAACTAACATATGGCCAAAGGCAACAAGGAACAGACAATGACTCTGTGATCCGAAAGCCTATCCAGGATCGAGATGGCAACTCACAAAGTATAGTATAAAAAAATGCCCATGCAAACCAGAATTTAAGTAACTCATATCAGTCTGGAAGACTATCATGAGTGATCACAGCTTCAATTTCTCTACTAGTATCAGTACACTAACTACAAAAGACAGGAATATATAAAAGCATTCTGTAGGAAAATAAACTGCCTACTTGCAAACTAAGCCACAAACTAGTTAATAAATTCAATAAGGACCATGTAGTGGAAACTAAGCACACCCTAAAGGAATGGCATAAAATCCTAGAACACTATAACACAGCTGATGTGCAAAAAAAAAATGCAATCGTCCATGGAATACATAAAGCAAGTAGAGATAATTCTAGCTCACAACATGTGGTCTTGTCAAAATGATGCAGTATAAGAGTAGAGAGCCTGACAAGAAGGCATGACAGCCATTAGATTTAGTGCACTGTAACATGGTAGGTACTACTGGCCCAGCAACAACAGGAGTTTCTAGTACAGTATCTCTTTCACTGATGACTTCTCAGGAGCTGAATGACTCATTAAAATTCAGAGTGGCACAGTGATAGTCATGAAAGAATATCTTTCAGAAATAGCATGACATGGAAATACTGGCCTCACAGAGAATACGATTAAACAAGAGTTCTTTACACCCCACTCACCACATCAAAATGGAACAGCTGAGAGATCACACAGGCCAATTTTTGACATAGGTTTGTATTTACTGATGGATCAAAATTATCAAAAGAGAAGTTGCCTGCTATATTGGGAAATGGTGCTTTAATGCCAGGGCTTGGAAAACCCCAGTAGATATGCTTACCTGAAGACGGCTCAACAAAGTTACCATCTAGGAAACAAGATATTTGAGTACCGTGAGAAGAAACGAGATCCCAAATGTAAGGTTGGAGTATTTGTGGGTTACGATTATCAATATTCAGCCTATTTGACATATTTTCCTAGCACTCAGACAGTAGGGAAAATAAGCTTTGTCAAATTTGTGACACCTTGCCCATTGCTACCAAAGCATCAACTACCTAGCAAGCCTCATGTGTTGACTACAATCAGCTCTACAAACAGCAATGCTGCATTTGTCTGATACCTATGCTGCCTTATGTATACACTGCCAAGCCAAACTTGCTGAATATACACCAAGAATATAACTTTTTCCACCAAATCAACAGTAAATATTTACCAAACAGCTCCTTCCAAAAGGTGACTATGTTCACATTATCCAGTTCTACTTTCAGTACAGAATTTGCATTCTTCCTAAAGTTAAGGGACTAGCAGGATGTCCATGCTATAGAGAGAGTTTGGTCTGAAGTTAGTTCTTGAAATAAATGACTAAATAAATGACTCAATCAATAAATAAAGTAAAATTAAAAAGTTCAACAAAAACACTTGTTGAACTTAAACATCTCACACACCAGTTAATTAATGAATGGAAAAATATGCATGGAAGCAATATCAACAACAACTATAACAGTAATTATATATAAACTGCTAACCTAAGTCAATCTTTTAAGAAAGTACAAAATCTGAAAGTTATAAAGAAATCAAAGCAATAAAAATAATGATAAAAAAAACATGCATAACTAGAGCCAAACAGTTAAAATATACAAAAGGCTTAAGTCTACATGACTTCCTGACAAGTGACAAATATAAATTGCCTGTCAAGAGCACAGTTAAGATAATACACAATAAAAAAAAAGAATAAAAAAAAAATAAAAAAAAATAAAAAAAATAAAAAAAAATCCAGCTAATCTTATCAAAACTTAACCCTATGATAACGGTGCGTCACACCCGTGTGATGGGGCGACATACCAGTGTGACGTTCACAATGCAATATTGCATAGGCCCAGCGTAGGGGGTTGTCACTTATCACCGGGCCCGTCAGGATTGGGTTAAGTCATTCTTACAACATCCAAGAACCAATTACAGAGCTCGGCATTACATAAGAGTCTCTCACCTCCCAAAGAACCTCAGCATATTTCTTCACACCGAAGATCACTCCTAATGAGGTGTTGAAAAGGATGTTAGCCTTGTCTCTTTTACCATTCTGGAAAAAAATTAGGAAAAATAAGAATGATGTTTTTTGTGCAGGAGAAAGATAAATCTGATGATATGATAATGCAATAAGAGAGGAAAATAGAAGCAAGGTTGAAATTGCTTAGTCTGTTCAATTCATTATTCATGAGGATAAGCATAGAGAGGAAAAATAGAAAGAGGGAGAATGAAGAAAAAAATAATAAGAAATAAAAATAACAACAATTCAAAAAAGGATGATTAAAGATAATGATAATAATAAAGGCAACAAGACAACAGCAACAAAAATCAAGAATCAGTTCTTTAAACAAAGTCCCTGGGAATGAAAACATTAAAATATTACTAAATACTGGAGTCCTTTCTTCAGTTTTTAATCACAACTTATTATTCTATCTAAAATCTACAACCTAATCTCATTTACGGTATTATCTATTAAAATTGTAAGACCACTGACAGATGCTCATCCAATAAGAAAACAGATGTAGTTATGATGAGGATGTAAAGGACAACAGCAATGAAAAGGATGTATAAGCAAAGGAGTTATAAGTAAAGAAAGAAAAGGCAAGATAAGAAATAAATAAAAAACTCAACATATAAACAAACAGAGGATTTCAACTAACACAATGGAAGGAAATGTACAGAAAAAGACCTTGAAAATCAAGCCAAGAGAAATCATGAAGAATAAGAATAATAAAAATAATAAGAATAACAAGAATAAGAATAATAAGAATCAGAATAATAAGAATCAAAATAATAAGAATAAGAATAATAAGGAAAATAAGAATAATAATAAGAAAACATCTGTTAGTTCACCAATAAACTGACCTTACGAAAGTATTCATCTGCAATATACATGATCTTCTGGGGAGCTCCTGCACACTTGATAGGGGTGGCTGGGAATGTAAAGATGGCGTTGCCCTGCTTG
>NW_028234437.1:19473985-19481485 GCF_977035675.1 Penaeus japonicus | reverse complement strand
CATTTACTGATAGGCCATGAGTCATAGAGGTCTGAGACTGTTAACACGATGCCAGATGTATGATTAATGTCATTCTAAGTAACTATGGAACACTGAAAATATTTTGAAAGTCTTGCAATGTTGGTGTGTTCTCTGTTCGCAATTTTGTAATTCTAGTAATTCAGAGGAAGCGAAAGTGCACTATCTATTTCAAGAAATTGCTAGAAATATGTGAACTTCTTGAAGATGGACAGATAAAGGGTTAAAGTTGAGGATAGACTGTGAGGAGATTGTTTAGTAAATGAGGGTATATCGTGAAATAAGCAAATAATTGCGTGTGAATGTGCATCTGTGTGTGTGTGTGAGTGTGTGTGTGCGTGTGTGTATGTGTATGTGTGTGTGTTTGCGTAAACTTGGGTATCATTATACCTATTGTTTTTATCATTGTTGTTATCATCAAGATTGTTATTATTGTTTGATCATCATTATTATCATTATCAATTCTAACATTATCATTTCATGATGCCATTGTCATTTTTATCATCATCACCATCATCATCATACTTAATATAAAATTATCATTATCATTTCATAAATGAACTGAATTCCTTACGGATAAGTAAAATATCTACAGGTGGCGAAGACGATACGTTTTACAATATTTGCTTAACTTTTTTTGGGGGGGTTGTTCTTATCTTCGTATAACAGTAATCGTTTATCTACAATCTATTTGTAGAAACTTATCTTGCCAGGATATTTGAGAAAAGTTTCGCACTAAAACAGGGATAATTATGAAACTGACATATTTGTCTTATGTCTTCTTAGATATCTGTTGCTGCTCTTTGATAATATCAACTGTTAGCTGGGTGTTCTTGGATTTCCCAGCATTAGCTGCACATTTAAGGTTTGTTACGATTTCGTAAGGTTATCCGTCTCTCTCTCTCTCTCTCTCTCTCTCTCTCTCTCTCTCTCTCTCTCTCTCTCTCTCTCTCTCTCTCTCTCTCTCTCTCTCTCTCTCTCTCTCTCTTTCTCTCTCATCCTTCGCCTCCGTCAGCGTGCACCTCAATCCTCCTCTGCTGCTCTCTCGATCAGTGCGATGAGGGTTTTTTTTTTTTATCCTTCTTTTCCCAGCGAACAACTCTTCTCTCTAACTCTCTCTCCCTCACTCATATCCCCCATCTCTCTCTCTATCTCTCTCACTCACTCCCCCCCTCTCTCTCTCACTCTCTCTCACTCACTCTCCTTCTCTCTCTCTCTGCGGCCAACGTCAGATCTGGGCGTAGTGTCCCGTTCCCCCTGCTCGCTCCTTCTCTCTCTCTCATCTCTCCCAAAACCTCTCTCCTATCACGTCCAGTCTCTCTCTCTCTCTATCTCTCTCTCACACACTCTCTTTCTCTCTCTCTCTCTCTCTCTCTCTCTCCCTCTCTCTCTGCATCGAATCAAGGCATCTATGCCAGTCCCGTCATACAAACTCGTAGACAATTTATACTCTCCTCACGAGTATCTCCTTCCTCGTCTTGCATGCTCCAATTGCCTCCTGCGTGCCTTTCAAGAAGTAGTAGAGGTCATCATCGAATCTCTCAGTCACTTGTTAATGGAGCGCAAATGCAGATGTCGTTTACTCCTAGATCGTTTTCGAAGTAGCAGAATACATTGGCAGAGGGTGCTTGCGTAGTCATAGGCTCTCTCTCCCTAGTCCTAAACAAGTGAGATGGGGGTCACACGTCGCTCGTAGCACGAGAGCAGTTTGAAAGTCTCCGACTCTTCGTGAGAAAACTCGTCTGCTAGTGTCGCACATGGCATATGTACTACGTACAGTTACGTAGTCATGGTAAGCACTCTGTGTACTTTCCCTTAAGTAAGGTTGGTCAGAATATGTCCTCGTCGGACCACGCCGGGCAATTGACAACTCTACGGTTGCTCTAACTCAAACATAGAGCGTTCTGGTTACCCCAGTCTGTGAAGTCCTTGCAATACTTAACTTTTAACTCTTGCATACAGCAGCCAGTAAAAAGTCATGCCTCTCTTTTATCTCTTGAAAGAAAACGAGTCTAATCATCACTACATCACGGCTGGCGGTTTTTCAAACTGATTGAGCGAAGGTGATTTGGTATATGTTGAGATTAAGTCGTGTGTGGAGAAAGAATGCAGGCGTTAAAAATGAACATGTGTAGTGCTAACGGTAACCCCGGATACAGTAGTAGGATACACTCTCCTCTCATCATTCGAGCCTCCGAAACATCAATCGGTGAAGGTAGGAAAATAAAAGGTGTCATTATAGACAGGGCGCATTCATAACGCGCAGAGGCTCGTCTCTTCCTCTCGGAATGCCCACTCCACTCTCGTCACGCTCGTTCGGTCACACATCTGGATTAAACGTCACAAAAGCAGCTCTGAGATATATGGGGCAAATCGTCTCAAGAAAGGCTCATGCTCGTCCTTCTCTCTTCTATCGTCGCCCCACCTTCATGCGCAGGTCGAGCTCCGAAGAATAATAGTGCAAAAATATACTAGGAATCAGAGGGTACTTAGTCCCTCACAAGACACACTCACCTCTCTCTCGGAGTCAAGAAACTCTGCTTCTGATGATGCTCATCCTTCGGTCTCCGCGCTCGATCTCCAGCTCAAATGCTCTGCATCGATTCGTCTCATCATCTCACATCATCACAGGAGCGCGTCGTCGATTTCTCTCTTAAATGGACATGCACGTGCTAACTGGACTCAGCCCAGATGATCCAAGCTGCTCTCTCGTCCGCCAATATAGGGATCACCTCCTCATCCTCTCACATCGCAACCTCCCAACTCGCAAATCTACATCGTCACGCCATCGTCCATTCATCTCCCTCGAACTGTTATCATCTCTTCTCCTCACAACCGAGACGAAATCAAGCATCAAGAAAATTCTCTCCGTATGGACGTATCGATCAAATCACGTAGTCCTCTCTCTCTCTCTCTCTCTCTCTCTCTCTCTCCTATCATCAGAGAACGTCGACAACTCGAAGCACTCTCCTCGACATAACCTCCCTTCGGACATTATCACTCAGGAACATCTCTCATCGATAGTATCCATCCTTCTCTACTCTCAAATCTCCGGGAATCGAACTCAGAGCGACTCTCTCGAATCATCTCCGCCACAAAGGTCAATACTCGTCTCGTCCTATTCACGGCATCTCTCTCTCGACGACTTCTCAGGTCGGTCACTATCGCACAAACTGAGAAACCAATCCTCCCCTCGTTCCGCATCACGATCCGTTCAGTCTCTCTCTCTCTATCTATCTCTCTCTCACTCACTCACTCACTCTCATTCTCTCTTTCTCTGTCTTGTCGCTTTGAGTAGATATTTCCTGTTCTGTTCAATTGATATGTCTAAAAAAGCATACCTGTGCACCCGGGAGTACGAAATGATAACCTTGTGGGTACGAGACATGTTAGCCAAATCAACGCTATATTTAAGAATGGATGAAAAAAAAAGTTTTCTCCATCTAGAAATGCATAATTATTTTTTTTACAATTCACTGTTGTATGTCGTTTTTTTTCCCAGTATCTTGATATCTTTTTGCGCAGTTTGTGTTTATTTAACGGTTGCTTTGTTGAAGTAGATTTGGCTCTCTGTTGATTTGTAGTGGATTTTGTGCTCAAGCAGTGAGGTGAATTGAAAGTAGACGAGCGTAGTGTAGATAGAATTTGCAGCGTGGTGGAGATATGGTGTACTGTTGCAACGCGATGTGCTGGTTTAGTGTGATGTGCGAGGATATGTGGTAACGGTATTGCAGTGTAGTGAAGGTGTTGTGATACGTAGTGTAAGGTTTTGGCGGGAAAAGGTTGGTATTGCAATGTCAGACTGCATGTCACTGCACCGTGACGTGTCCAAAATAGTGGACAGTTAATAGTTACGCTGTGGTGATGTTGGGTTGAATGGTAGTAGTGGTGCAATGCTTTACATGATTAATGTGGTAAATATAAACATGTCAAAGAAATGATCTCGAACATGTAAAGCTTTTATGAATAAAACTCGACAATAAAAGAACCATTATAGATGTAATCCTTTTCCGTGGAAAAAACAGATATTTTCTAAAGTTAAGGCAATATACTCTTAACAAAGAGTACAATTTTTAGAAATAATACTGATAATTATAGTAACATATGTATAGATATATGATAAATAAATGCTTGAAACGAAAGATTCTGAAAAGTTTACATGAAATAATTCCATATGCAAGACGTGCAATCATGGAAGATTGCATGTGGGGGGGTGTCATGGGGGCATTGGGATGGGTTTGGAGGGTGGGGGGGTGGATGGCATGTGTGTGTGCTACCAAGGCCAGTGACCAATGCAACCGGTCGAACTGGATCAATGTCTGATATAGTAATGTGTGGAAGTTAGGAACAACACGAATAATAACGAATGTCATAAATGCGTAAGCTCCTCACGTGGGTTGTGGGATAGAAGAGAAGGAAGAGTTCTGGGAGGAGAAGAAAGAGTGCTGAATGAGACAGACTTCAATGGGCATGCAAGTCGAGAAAATGGGGGAATGAGAGGGTAATGGGGTTATATGGCCGTGGGGACAGGAATGCAGAAGGGCAGAGGATAATTGATTTTGCCCCTCCCCCCCAAAAAAAAGGATATGGCTGTGCTAAACACATATTTTATCAAGTATGTAGAGTCCAGGGTGACAAGCAAGAGTGGAGGAAGGTGCACACAGGTGGATTATATGATGTGTAAGAGGTGTAATCTGAAAGAGATTGGGAACTGTAAAGTAGTGGCAGGGGACTGTGGGGCAAGTCCACATCGAATGGGGGTTTGTACGATGATTCTATCTGTGAAGAAAAGGAAGAAAATGAACTCGAAAGGAATGGTGGGAGCTAAAGAATGAAGAATGCAGAGTGAACTTTAATGAGGAAGTAATGCAAGCGGTACAAGCTCTGAGAGACAGTGAGGAATTGCCGCATGACTGGGAAACAACTGCAAGAATTGTCAAGGAGACTGGAAGTAGGGTGCTAGGGGTCTCAGCTGTTAAGACGAAAGATAACAAGGAAACTTGGTGGTGGAATGAAGAGGTACAAGACAGCATTAAGAGGAAAAGGTTAGCAAAGGAAAAGTGGTATAGACAAAGGGGCATAGAAAGTAGACGTGAATTTAGAAAGAGGAGGCAAAAAGAAGGAAGGGAAGTGGCAAAAGCAAAGGCTAGGAGCGTATGACGAATTGTACAAGAGGTTGGATACAAGAGAAGGTAAAAAAAAAATATACCGACTGGCCAGGCAGAGGGATCGAGCAGCAAATGTACGGGCCATAAGAGATGGAAGTGTGCTAAGAACGCGTTAAGAATATTTTATACATTGAATGTGGAGAATAATAGTCGAATAATAATAAGAGGGAATAATAGTCGAAGCTCCAAGGGTGTGTGGGGAGGTGCGTGCTGTAAGTGAAGCTGAAGTAAGGAATGCTACGAAGAGGATAAAAAATAGAAAGGCAGATGATATTCCAGTGGAGGTGTGGAGATGCTTAGGGGATGTAGCAGTGGTATTCTTAACAAGGCTGTTTAATATGGTCCTGGAGGGGGAGAGAATCCTTGAAGAATGGAAAAGGGGTATTCGGGTGCTCATCATCAGGAACGAGGGAGGTGCGCGAAGTTGCATAAACTATCGTGGGATAAAGCTGTTAAGTCTTAGTCTGAAGATCTGGGAAAGAGAGGCAAACGCTAAACTAAGGGCACAAGTAACATGCCAGGTAGGAGTACATCAGATGTCATGTCTGCTATGCGAATTTTGATAGAAAAGTATATGGAAGGCCAGAAAGAGTTGCACTGTATATTTGTGGACCTAGAGGAGGCGTATGATAAGGTGCCAAGAGATGAATTGTGGTATGGGATGAGGGACTCTGGAGTGAACGAGAAGTATGTGAGTGTAGTGCAGGATATGTACGAAAACAATCTGACAGCAGCGATGTGTGCGGTCGGGACAACGGAACGGTTAATGTACCAGGGATCGACTCTGAGTCCTCTTCTGTATACAATGATTATGGACAAAATGACTGATGGTATTAAACAGGAGTCTCCTTGGTCTTTATTATTTGCCGATGACTTAGTGAATTGTGGAAATACTAGAGAGGAGGTTGAAACTAACCTGGAAAGGAGACAACTTGCAGTAGAGAGTAGGGATATGATCATCAACCGAAGTAAGACAGAGTACATGTGCGTGAACGAAAGGGATGGTAGAAATGTAGTGCGAATGCAATGCACGGGACTGAAAAAAGGTCGATGATTCTTTTGCATTTGGGATCGACGGTGCAAAGCGATAGTAGGTGCGATAGGGAGGTGAGGAACATAATACAAGCGTGATAGAATGGCTAGAGAAAGGTCTCGGGAGTGATCTGTGGCAGAAAAATATCCGGAGCTTTGAAAGGGAAGGCTTCCAGGGTGGCAGTAAGACCAGCCATACTGTATGGTTTGGAGACAGTGGCTCTAACCAAGAGGCAGAAATAGAGGACGCAGAGATGGGGATGTTAAGGTTTTCAGTGAGGGTAAGGAGAAAGGATAAGACCAGAAATGAATATATAAGAGGAACAGCACAAGTGAAACAGTTTAAAAATAAGGAAAGGGAAGCAAGGATAAGGTGGTTCATCAATGTGAAGGCGAGAGACGAGGAACATGTCGAGAGGAGGATGTTAGGTATGGAACCACCGGGAAGAAGAGAGAGAGGAAGGCCTAAGATGCGGTGAGAGAAGATATGAGATCAGCTGGTCCGACTGAGGAGGGTGCAAATGATAGAGGAAGATAGAGACAGATATTCGGATGTTCCTTGAATGTGACAAGACGAAAGAAAAAGAATAACACACACACACACACACACACACACACACACACACACACACACACACACACACACACACAAACTCCCAATAATATATATATATATATAATATATATAATATATATATTATATAAAATATATATATATGTATATAATAATGATAAATATAATTATTTATTTAGAATTCATACATACACACATCATACATATTATATACAATACATATATGAGATATAGAATATATATATATATATTTATAATATATATTTATATAATATATACATATATACACACACACACACAAACACACAACACACACACAACACACACACACACACACAACACACTACACTACACATATATATATATATAATATATATATATATATATATATATATATTCATATACATATACATTATACATATACATCACACACACACACACACACAAGAACACACACACACACACATATATAAATACTATAAATATATACTATATATTTATATATATCATACATACATATCCTAAATAGATATATACATATATATCTATAATATATATATATATATATATAATTATTTATATATCTACATACATACATATATATAAATAGATATATACATATATAGATATATACGTATATATATATATATATATAAGATTATATATACATAATACACACATACAACTTATATATAAATATATATATAT